>NC_056751.1:529882782-530027782 GCF_019279795.1 Protopterus annectens | reverse complement strand
GGGTTGTCCTGCCTCAGGCAGCCCTCGGTCGGCTGGATTCCAAAGTCTGGATCCGACTTTGGCTGATGTTGCATTTCTCTCCGACGTCAGAGCGGCTTGAGTATATAAGCATCAGCCGACACCATCTTCTTCAGTGTTTCTTGCCCCAGATGCCAGGTGCCCTCCAATGAAGGCTGTAATCAAATTGGAAGACAAAAATAGGTTTCCAGACAATAAATAAGCAATAAACAGATACACCATAACAGATATCCCCAGCTAAGGATAATAGGGATAGGAGTGGACCCAAGGCATAGAGGGGAAGGAGGGAGGGAAAACCCGACTGCAGTTGCATATCTATCGGACATCTACATTTATGGTAGGTACAAAACTGTACTATGTCCTTCAAGAATGCAACTGCAGTCATAACATATGGGTTGAATACCATAGCTTAGCTGGGGGAGGTGGTATGCTCTAGGAAAAGGATGGTGTAGCTATCAATCCCTGCAGGACTGCCAAAGCAAAGCCTGCTCTGGATCTGGAATATAAAGGGAGGTTGTAGTGTTTGGAAAATGTATGCACGGAGCTCCATGTAGCAGCTTCTAGAATGTCCTTTGTAGGCACCCCTCTTAAAAAGGCTGTAGAGGTGGCTGTAGCTCTGGTGGAGTGTGGTCTAACATTGGCTGGCACACTCTTTCCATGGAAGGAATAACAGAATCTGATGCAATTTCCAATCCATTTTGAAATTGTCTGTTTGGAAATTGCTTTTCCTTGTACTCCAGGGGCGTAAGCTACAGAAAGTTGATCAGACTTCCTACTGGTCTTGGTTCCATCTAGGTAGTAGCGAAGTTGTCTGTGTATGTCCAAGGTATGTAACAGTCTTTCCCCTTTGTTCTCAGGATTGGGAAAGAAAGTAGGCAGGTGAATTGCTTGATTTAAAGAAACCCTGGATACCACTTTTGGCAGAAAAGTAGGGTTGGTTCGTAGGGAGACCCTGCCTCTGTGAAAAGTTATGAACAGTGGTATTGCCATTAAGGCCTGTAATTCCGAAACCCTTCTTGCTGAGGTTATGGCCAGCAGGAAAGCTGCCTTCCAGGAAAGAAATTGTAAATCCACAGAAGCTGCTGGCTCGAAGGGAGTTAGAGTCAAATTTTTCTAGTACAAAATTGAGGTCCCAAGCTGGTACTGGTGCCTTTCGTGGGGGCTTTATATTCTTGATTCCTCTAAGAAATTGCCTTAGCAAAGGATGTGAAAACACAGGAGGATCAGTGTTGTATCTAGCTGAGATAGCTGAAGCATGTATTTTTATGGAAGAGTATGAGAGTCCGTTATGTAACATATCTGCCAAGTATTCCAGAATGAGTGGGATGCTCAAAAGTGATGCATCATGACCCTTTTTGGTATTCCAAATGCTGAATCTCTTCCATTTGGCTGAGTAAGCCTTTCTGGTGGATGGTCTGCGGGCTTCAGTTAGTATCCGCTGAACTTCCTTGGAGGGAGGTAAATTGAGGTTATTTATGGGATTTCCCAAGCTGTTAGCTGTAGAGTCTGGATGTTGGGATGAACAATCCTGAAGTTGTGTTGAGTCAAAAGTTGGGGCCATAGTGGAAGAGCCCACGTTTTGTTGTGACATATGCTCCATAGTAGTGGGTACCAGTGTTGTCTTGGCCAGTCTGGAGCTATTAGGATCCCCTTCGGTTGCTCTGCCTTGATCTTTAATAACACTGTGGTCATCAGTGGCAGGGGTGGAAATGCATAAATTATTAGGGAGCTCCAGTTGAATGAGAGGGCATCTACTTTCCATGCTTGTGGATGGTATGTCCTTGAGCAGAACCTTTGTAAGTGATGATTGAGGTGGGAGGCAAATAGGTCCACGTCCGGCCTGCCCCATGTCAAAGTGAGTCGTATAAAGATGTCTGGATGAAGCCTCCATTCGTGGGGGTCTAGGAAATTCCTGCTTAGACTGTCCGCCAGTACATTGTCTTTGCCTGGAACAAACTGGGATTGTAGCTGTATGTTTAGACCCAGTGATTTTTCCCAAAGATTCATTGTCAGTCTGCAAAGGGGGTAAGAATGAGTGCCCCCCTGCTTGTTTATGTACCACATCACAGTGGTGTTGTCTGTCCGTATTAGTAGGTGGCCTTGTTGAAGTTGTTGTCCAAAGGCCTCGATGGCATGCATTACTGCTAGCATTTCTTTTTGGTTGATATGCAGATGTGTTTCCTTTGGGGACCATTGCCCTTGAATACATCTGCCCTCCATGTGTGCCCCCCATCCAAGGTCTGAGGCATCTGTGGTCATTGTCTGTGTTATCTGAGGTTTTTTGAACGACATGCCTGTGTTTGACTGGCTTACTGTGGCCCACCATAGAAACTCCTTTTGAAGACATGGAATGAGTGGGATAGTTGCTTATAGGTTGTTGCTGTGTTGAGACCATAAGCTTTTTAAGTACCATTGAAGCTTTCTCATGTGTAGTCTTGCTAGTGGGACCAAGAGAATGCAGGATGCCATGTAACCCAGGGCCTGTAGGAAACTCCTTGCAGTCATCTGGGTGAGCTTTGCTAAACTTTTGAAGTAATGAGTTAACTTCTTTTGCTTGTCTTCTGTCAGGTAAGCCATTTGAGAGGCTGTGTCTAGTTTGGCTCCTAAGAAGGTTATTTGCTGGGATGGCTGAAGTCTTGACTTTTGAAAGTTGACTGTGCATCCCAGAGCCTGTAGCAAATGTATGACATAATTCAAGTTTTTTGTCAAGGTTAGTTTGTTGTCCGCTTGTATGAGGCAATCGTCCAGATACGGGTAGATTTGAATCCCCTGGAGCTTGCAATGAGCAATTACTGATGCCAGGCATTTCATGAATACTCTGGGTGCAGTAGATAAGCCAAATGGCAATGCTGAGAATTGATAGTGCTCTGGCCCTGCAAGAAATCTGAGGTATCTTCTGCAGCTGTGTCTGATAGGGACATGCAGGTATGCCTCCTTGAGGTCCAGAGTAATCAGCCAAGACCCCTTGCCCAGCATGGGAAGGAGTTGCTGTAAAGTCAGCATTTTGAACTTTGGTACTATGAGAAAAGTGTTTAGAGTGGACAAGTCCAGTATTGGTCTCCATTGAGATTCTTTTCTTGGAACAAGGAACAGTCTTGAATAAAACCCCTGACCTTGTTCTTGTTGTGGAACTTTTTCTATTGCTTTGATCTGAGCAAGCAGAGAAATTTGCTTGATAGCCTCTGCCCTCTGATTTTGTGGAAGGTTTGGCATGCCTTGTTTTCTTGGCAAGGTATGAAAGTGGAACCTGTAACCGTGGTCTATAATGTCCAAAATCCATTTGTCTTTTGTCAGTTTGTGCCAATTTTTTGAAAACAGAGATTACTTCCGCTGACCAAGGAGCAAACAGAAGCTCCTTTGGGCGGAAAGTTGAGGAAAGTCATTGAGATTGTCCCTGCGGGGCAGGAGAAACCCCTGTGTCACTTCTTTGGTTTGCTGATTGCCATTGTCGTCCCCTGTAGGATCCTCTGTATTGTCCTCTTCCTCGGGCACGCCTGTTTTTGCCCCTTTGAAATCTTTCAGGATTAGGAAAGGACCAGTTTTTAGAAGGCCAGTTCCTGCTGAATCTGGGCGGCTGAACCTGGAGGAAATCCTTGACTGTCTGAACTGACTTGGCTTTTTCCTCAATGGACTTTAACACATCTTTAGCATTAGCACCAAAAAGCTTGTTCTTTTCCAAGGGTGCATCAAGAAGTTTTGCCTTAACATGATCTGGTAAAGGTTGTTCTTTTAGCCATGCATGTCTACGAATGACCGCCCCTGTCATAGCTGCCCTACATGAAGCCTCCAATGCATCATATCCACACTGTAAAAAATGATTGCTAACCTGCTGAGAGTTATGCACAGCCTCCTGCAGAGACTTACTATCTAAAGGTTCAGAAGAGGCCAAACTTTTCTGTAAATCATCTAACAGGAAATCCTGATATTGAAACATGTGAAAGAGACAATTGAGAGCCCTCATAGATAAAGTAGTAGAGGTGTAGACCTTCTTCCCCCATCTCTCTAAGGACCTTGCTTCCCTGTCGGAAGGCAAAGGATTCTTGGAGGTGGTAGCTGAAACCCCTTTAGGCCCCTGGGAAATTGTTTCCAAATCAAAATAAATGAGAATGGGTTTCTGGGACCCTATAGTATCTGTCAGGCTTGACAGGAGCAGGAGGAAGAGTATCAGGGGTAACACTGGAGTCAGAGTATAGGTCATCCAAAACATCAAGCACAGGAGGTATAGCTAAGGGTCTGTGTTGAGGCTTTTTGAGGAAGGTTCGAAGGCGCTTTCTGGAATCAGAAAATTCCTGGCCTTGCCACTTAAAATGCTCCCTCATGGAATGCAGAACTTCCCCAAAAGAAATATCCTCAGGAGGAGAGGCCGAGGGAATGGAGTCCTCTGCATCTGAATCCTCATAGGTCTGGAAGGGCTCTTCCTGGCTTTCGGAGTGAACAGAGTCCTCAGAATCTTCATCTGAAGGCAGAGGGTCAGAGGGTTCAACCCTGGGCCTCTTATCAGGAGGAGGCTGGGATCCTCTCTCAGGATGGGCCTGGGAACCCCTGATCAGGGAAATTAAATCTGCGGCCATGGACATGATTTGAGTTTCAGGAGTAAGCTGAGGTAAGGTTTTAGCAGTAAGATGCTTGGACTTGCTGGCTGCCTTGGCATGTGTGTAGGCCTTGATAGACATGGACATGGGAGGCCTAGCCGCTCCACGTGCAGGGGTGACCTTATCAACAGCAATGGTCTCGGGCATTTCCTCGGTTTCGGTATCCGGAGGAAAATCAATAACTGGCGGAGTGGCCTCCGGTATCGGAGGTATCGGTAATGCGGTGTCTTCGGTTCGGAGCGGTGGAATAACCGCCTCAGAGGGAACCGGGGCACTTGCGGTTAGTTTTGGCGTGGTGTCGGTGGAAAACGCGGGCCGAGGATGTCGGTCCCGGTCTTTTCTTTTCTTAGGAGTCTGCGTTGTCGGTTGTTCCAATGGCATTGTATAATCAATTTTTTTGCCGAAGAACTCTTCAGCGAACTCTGCCCGGCGCCTGAGAGTGCGCTTGTTGAAGCGAGCACAGGTGGCACAGGCCGAGACGTTGTGGTCTGGGCCAAGGCAAGGAAGGCAGTGAGTGGAAATCCTTATGAGGTATTTGTTTACCACAAGAAAAACAATTATTTACTTTTTCAGTAATTTCTGACATCGGCTGAGGCAAGAAAAGGTCCCCAACGGGGTACTTAGCTTTTTTGATGACTTCGGTTACGAAGAATACAGGAGATGACCGACCGGCACTTGCGAACTGCTTCTGCTTCGGGCACCGAACGGCAAGAAAGACTGAAGAAGATGGCGTCGGCTGATGCTTATATACTCCAGCCACTCTGACGTCGGAGAGAAATGCGACATCAGCCGACGTCGGACCCAGACTTTGGAATCCGGCCGACCGAGGGCTGCCTGAGGCAGGACAACCCATATGTTATGACTGCAGTTGCATTCTTGAAGGACATCGTAATATTCTGCGGAGGCTAGATGATGGAAATTTGTAAAAGATCCCAATACGCTGCAGATTACAACTTTCATTTATATCCTACACCATTTGCTGCTGATTATCTCACCAGCTACTTGAGATGGCTTTTCTTACAGCATTTCACTTTCTTATTACTTTTGCAGTGAAAGTATTTCTAGCACCCAGCTAAGAATGTTAGGTGATAACTGCAAGGTGTGTGTGTGTGTGTGTGTGTGTGTGTCACTAGTATAAACCCATCAGAAAGGTGAAATCTACACCATATACCTAGCTGTTGTGTGACAAGGATACAACAGATATGAAACTTCTGCTTCAAAGTGTGGTTTGATAATGAAGCTTCCTTAAGCATTAACACACCTCAATGGAGGATTAATTTCCTTGAAATGTCAGTGACAATAGTACCTAATTGTTAAAGAGTTCAAGAATTATAGATTAATTTTCCATTTCTCTCTTTTTTTTTTCCTCCACTACTCCCACCTTATCTACAGTGGTGACATCAGTTCTACTCTGTGAAGTCTGTACCTTTAGCAATCGGGTATTTTATTCACATCCTCAGTACTGACTGGCGTTTGCTGACAGACATTCCATCACCCTGCTGTGACGCACGCTAACATATGCTGCACTTAGTCTCAAGGGATGCAGGTACTGGCCTGTAAATTTACCAGCAGCATCTGGTATTTTGTAGTTAATCACTGGCTGTACAGATCAGTAAGGTCCAGCACTGGCTGTTTCTCAAGTGGAGGTAGTGCTTACTGTATGCAAGAAATTCACTAGTACAGGGTGGAGTAACTCAGTCCAAATTACAGCTGGAAAGCTGTGGTGGGGACATGAGGTGTGAAAACCCAAATGTTATCATTTATTGTTGCAGTAACATCTCCTTGGAGATTATCCAACTATACCTGTCAGACTACAGACAACATGGCATATTTCTGCTGAAACAGTTCAACAAAACATTTAGTCAATTAAACATGTTATCAAGGGATGACCTAGATTTCACTCTAATTAGTGGTCTGACAAATTGCTGCACAAGTGAGAAAAACAAACAACACATTACAAAGCATGTGTCTGGAGGCCAGATGTCATAATACTCAGCCTGGTGTAACCTTGCACTTTTAGATTTACCAGTCAAGGCTTGCAGAAGCCAATACTTTTTTCCTACGAATGCAAATGAAACTATTTCCTGATTAAATGTGTAGGTATTTATGTTATAATGTTAACATACATAAAAGATTGTGCATCACAGAGTCAGAGCTACACTCTGGGTCACTATAACTTCAGATCAGTACGTTTTTGGATTCAACATTAGTGGACACACACAAGAGCTGCAACATTAACAATTTGTGACTAAGTAAGTTCCTAACATACTGAATTGTCTCAAAAAGCACTGGAGCAAAAAGTCTTTTTGTAAATATTGTTCATCTGAAAGTGTAACGTTGATTTCTCAGCTCCTTGTGTGTGACCACACCAGTGTGGCACGGGGTGCACAGGCAGCAGTTTACAGCAAAGAAACTTCCAGAATGGGCAACAACAACGAAGGCACTGTAGGAAAATGACTTTTACAATGCCTGGACACTTTCTAGTGGAGCTCAAAGAGCTTGGCCCAGATCAACAGCAATTAGTAAGAACGACTTTGGCAACCCTGCAAGTTTTACACTGTGGGTGTAGGACACTGGCTAGAGAAATGTCCTACACAGTACAAGTGCCTCAGGGAACCCACCAAGCAGTTCTTATAGTAGAATTACATTAGCAGTGCAAAATTTGGCTACGTTAAACAAATACATGACTATGAAATGATATGCTGTCAACAAACTGACTTTATAATTACAGCTTTAACATAATGTATGGACCATCAATGGCAGTATGAAGTCAGATGTGGGGATGCTTGGAGACCCCCCCCCCAAAAAAAAAATACATTTCACAAATCAAGTGAATTCAACTTCACTCATAGTACGATAAATTGCTTTCATGCTTTGAAAACTGCTGCATGGGATGTGGAATAGGATGACAGGGGCAAAAACAAAGTATGTTACTTATATGGATATAATGAAAAGATATACAGTAAAATACCAACTGAAAGGAAATAGTCACATATTTGTCTCAAGCATAACAGAAAAATTTGAAATGTGCCAAGACTCACGGCTCACTACAGACTTTGGGACTGTTATTTTTAATTTAACTTTGATCTGCAATAAATTAACATAAATAATGACATTTTAGTTGTGCATAGTATACAAAATGTAATATGGCAAGTACATTATGTACACTTATTTCCAAATTAAATTTTTTGATATGATCATTACACAAATACATTATGACTCTTGTACAAACAAATGACAATGTCTATGGAAGAATATCTGAGACCTACACAGTCTGTTGCTTGCACTTGGCTCCACACTTACCCTATCCTTTTCTTGCTATGTCTCAGAAATCCTGTAGTCCCTCTTTTAACTTGCATTGAATCAGTACAGAGGGCAAAACACTCCAGGGCCTTAATGGCCACTGCTGGTGAATCTGTGCTTCTTTAACAAAATGACTGACACCAACGTAGAGCAGCAAAGAATTTAATAAGAACAGTAGATAAAAAGTAGCAAAGCTTTCAGGTATCCAGTACCCTTCTTCAGTGCTTAATAACCAGACATAAAAATAGTTACAGTTCTTATACAAATCAATTAATCACATAGCCAATTAGAAGACAAATAATTATGCAATTAAACACGGATTAACTTTTAAGACAACATGCAATATTTTTACAAGATTTTTGCAGACAACAGTTTTAGTCTAAGGAATCATCTGTTTTAAAACTGGTTTAACAGAGACCATCTGGTTGACACCTGGTGGGTGTTCAGCCTGTAATCTTAAAATCCACTGGTATTCCTTATTTTCTAGTTTGGTGTTTGAATCTCCTCTTCTAATGGATCTCATCACAACCTCCATAACCCTAAACTTAATGAGGGACATTTTCAGACACATGCTTTGCTAAAGAGTTGGGCAATATATTCCTTCTAATTTCAGAATTATGTTCTATAATCCTGTCTTTTAAATGTCTAGTTGATTTGCCCATATAAAACACGTGCATTTTGTGCAGGTGGCCAGATATATAATGTTACTGGTACTGCAAGTAGCAGAACATTTAAAGGTAAAGGAAAGTTTACTATTGGGGTCTATATTTCGTTGCGGAATCCGTGTTTCTTCACAGCTGCCTTGACTCTTCACCTCTTCCAACACCCCCCCCCCAAAAAAAAATCCAATCCCACCAACACAGTTTAGTGAAATCATATTCTGTTTTCCTCTCCCTCTTTATGACGGATACCCAGCTATGTACCCTTATATCACAGTCTATTTCCTTCATTACTTCAGTATCAAGGCCTTGGCATGCTTTCCACCATCTTAATTTACTTCAAAATACATAGTCTCCAGAAATGCAAACAGTACTCTAAATGCACTGTGTACCAATGCTCCAAAGAATGTAAAGACCACCAGACATCTGTGGAATCCTCCCTACGAGATACAAACACCTCAACATCTTGCAACTTTTGCCACTGTATTTTCATAGTGCATAGCATAATTCAGCTTATGGAATAATACCCGTATTCTTTTCCTCCTGTGTTGTACTTCGAGCCACCTCACAAGTACTTGCAGTTCTTGAGGATATCGTAAATTCATAAAAAGTGCATAATATCACCCAAAGGGCTGCATTTAAGAATTAGAATGTCCATACCACAAAAAAATTCTCATGTTCAATGCTAAGGCTTTGTACCCGTGGTGGTGGTGGTGCTGCTGTAGCGCTGTCGCCTCACAGTAAGACGCTGTCCGGTTCGATTCTCAGCTAGAGCGTCTTCTGCGTGGAGACATGCGTGACTGGGTGTACCATTGTTGAAGGTTGTGCGTCAGGCCTGGCAAGCCGGTACGTAAAAATCAACTGCCAATCATTAGCGGACCGGAGTTCCGCTGTGGCGACCCCTAACCGGGAAAAGCCGAAAGACGCAAACAATGCTAAGGCTTTCTACCAATTAATTTTAAAATGTGAGCTATTATAATACTGATTTTACTTTGTGTTTTAACAACTACTATGTATTAGTAAGCTGCTGGTGACACCTCTGGAACTGTGTCCAGCTGGGCTGATCATATTCTTATAGGATATGTTTCTCCAACATTTAAGCGATACAAGTAGTGCTTTTTAAACAAATAAAACAGTAACACTCTTCAGTAAATGCTACTAAAACATGTCTGTTCTACACTTGAAAAGATGATAAATGCACATTTCATATGTAATACAAGGTTCCATATCTCCAGGTATGCTGGTTTAGCACCTACACACTCCAAAAACTGATGTCATGTGATATAGTAAATTATCATCCCTGGTGTTGGAGCTATCAATCCTATAAAGCTGCTTGTATAATAAACCAGATGCCTAGGATATTCCTTTCTTACCAGCTGGGGACAAGTTTGTTCAGGTAAACACCCTGCACTTGCAGCGACAATGCAGGACAGCAATGAACCTGAGGAATAACATTAAAAGTTGATGCAGTACTAATGTGAAATTCTACACTGACTGTAGACTGGTTTTGTATGGATCAGTCTCATGAAGATGGAGAAATTGCTCTCAGGACAAAGATTTTGTGCAGAGTGTAGAAATCGGTTTCACATTACAGAAGTCTGTTTTGGTCAAGATTAGACTCACAATTAAGAAATATTGTAGAAAGATACTGCACTAATTATAAATCTGGTACCAAAATACTAAACATGATTAAAATACAATTATAACAGAATCACTATTGTACTGAGTATTCTTTCAGTGTTGTATTTTCGTTATGATTTTGAGGAACCAAACTTATCTAAGGTCTTTCATGAAACAGAGGACATGACATTCAAGTTTCTTCCCATAGAGCTGATTTTGTACACAGAATGCCAACTTAAAAGTCCTGTACATCTGTAAAGTGATAAACTGCTGAGGAATAGTAAGTAGAAGTATGCACACACTTAACATACATGGGCTTGTGGAATTGCTTTGAGTAAAACATATCGGTCTTTACCACACTTTGCATCTACGTTAATAAAACTTAGTGGCGTTTAAAGTATTGTTGCTCTGTCATGCATGTGAACATACTGGCCACGCTTGTATAATGTCCACAAAGTAGGTAAATGGGAGCCATCAGCCCTTACTCCAGCTTTGTGGATTATCTGCAGGGTAACTAAACATAATGATCTGCTGGTAAAAAAATGGTAAGGAAGTTAGCCAATATGCTCTGAAGCATTTTACTAGTCCAAGGCTACAAAATCAATGTGGTAGGTGGAATAAAACAGTAAAAGATAATGGCAGAATAAATAAGTTCGAATACCATGATGGTCAGAAATGAAGAAAAACTCTACGGATGGTCCTGGACGAGCTGAAGGGTTATAGACCTTCAGCTAACAAAAAAGTTTGAGTTGTCTAAGGAGGAATTTTCTTACTGTAGTCATCTGAATTAAAGACGGACTGAATAAAGTTGCAAGACAAAAATGCAAATTTATAAAAAGCAAAATGGTGGCTTGCTAAAGACACCTACGCCTCAGAATCAGTTGCCTCTCAGGTCAAAACTAGAACTGGTAAATTACGTGCATAAGAGTCTACCAGTTTCCTCAATGGTTCCACATTCCCTGGCTTTACTGCTGCAGTACACATGTAATTAAAAATGGATGGACAGAGAGTAGGCATACCCTCCTGACAGCTAAGAAAATAATGCAAGACTGCAGGCTTGCATAGTTTGCCTTCCTTGCTTTTAGACAAGCATGCAGTGCTTCACTATGAGATTAGCACAGTTTTTACTGTACAAATTCCAAGAAAGCACAAAGATGCATTACATTTGCCCAAATTCACTGATAAAAAACGGAACATAAACATGTCCAAATGCCTTTGCTTGCTTTGGTCAAGGTAGTCAAAAAAGTTCAACCGGCATCTTGCGCATTATTTATGACTGCATCACTTTTCTTAAAGCATATTCCTACGATAATGAGTTCAAAGGAGCAAAGTTGCATGCTGACACTGATGTACAGTTATGTTTCATATACAAGAAAGTGGAACAGCCAAATACCCATGGATTTACTAGGCATAAATTAAACCAGCATAACTTAAACAGTCATCACTTCGAAAAAAAAGCCTCGTACAAAAGGAAACAAGAAATAAATGATCAAGTTTTGCCGGAAGTATACAAGACCCTCATAAATATCTTGTAAAGGTGTGATGATTCACCATATCCAACATTTGTGGCTAGAAATGATACAGGGACAGCAATGGGTAGAACCAGTGTAATTATAGATCAGTGTTATTGTACATGGGAATACTGAAAATTAAATCCCTTAACGTGCATCTCAATGTGATGGCCTGTTTTTTGACAAGCAAACAAGAGAGTTACTGAGATGTTTTACTGGATGATAGATATTAAAACAAAGAGTGAAAAGGTTGCACAGAAAAACTAATCAGTAAAAACTAAATGAAAACTCTAGCCAAGCTGGAACTTCCACTGACTGACCTCTCAAACCTCCACTATCAGAGGCACATGGGATATATGCAAATTACCCTTATGAACATCCGGTGTTTCAGCTATATGGTGTTTCTGAATGCCAATGACTTTTTTCTTTTAAAGTCATTTTAATGGACAATTTCAGGCCAATGAAGCCAAATTCCACTAGTTGTGGATATGCATATTTCAGCCTCGTTATACTGGAAGTTTGAGAGGTCACTCAGTGGAAGTTCTAGCTTGGCTGGAGTTTTCATTAAGTTTTTACTGACTGGATGATGGATATTCCAATATGAAACACTATGTATCCTTGGGAATGGTTCACTGGTATGATTACTGTACCTTGAAAATAATCATAGCACATTTCTTTGTACAAAATAAATATTTTTAAAACCTATACGCCATGGTGTACATGGCACATACCAGACTACATCCATACTGCTCATCTTGACCTGGCAAGCATATTTGTATTGATTTTTCAGTGTCCCACAAACAGTTTACAGTACTGATTGCTGTGGAGACACTCTCCAAATGCCCAAATTACATGTTTGTTAAATCAGCCCCTTCTGAAACATTACAGTGTTACAAAGCAATGTTTGCAGGGAACTGCTTCTCAAAACTGTCAACAGTAAAAATGGACCATAGTTTACTTTAGAAGACTTGAAAACCTTCACAGAACAAAAACTTCACAGTTGCTTTTCATTACCCCCGATACAAAGCAGGTGAGTGGAAAGATTTCTCAAAGATTCAGGAATGCTACTATTCCTGAATATAATTTACCACAGCACATGACACAACTTTCTTTGTCAAATATAAAACCACAATCCAAACATACACCAATTCCTCATCAGAAATTATGCTTTAGGATCAAAATGTAACATCCTGCTTGACCCACTCGCATTTAAGCAAGAACAGAAGTGCAAAGCAAGTAATTTCAACATATGAATTATTCGGAAGGCCAGCCAGAAATTTTACTACTGGACAGCAATTGTTAAGAAATGACCATAAGCTTGCAAATGGCAGCACTGCTGAAGTGTGGAAAGAAGTGAGCTTCTGATAAATACAACATGGCAGATACCAACAGTAAGTGGTAAATAGATCATAGCTGAAAGACTGACACACTAGAAGATCTAATGCCAGCAAAATATCATACCCCAAGAAACATGGATGCAGAGTGCTTAATGTCATAACCATAGAAGGATACATTAGCAATTATGTCCACAAAGATGGCCTGACGACTAATCTTGCTCTCCAAGGTCAGAAAAATTTGGTGTAAAAAGCAGGAGAACCTCAAGGATTGGACTCTGCATCAAAGGTGAATTCAACCAATATGTTTACACAGTTCATTAATCAAAGCCCAGTAACACCAGAGGGACCCTATTCCTGACCGGCTGAAGACTGCCTATCAGAAAATAACCATGTGTGTGGGCAAAGGTACCGAGAGCTCTAAAGTTATGAAAGTATCAATACATTTTTGAAAAATAGTAAAAGTAACAATGAATTTATTAAGTTTATCAGCAATGTAAAATACTACATCTTACATGTCTTGTGCATGCGTGCACTTTTGACTGTAGCCAACTTCACTGTACAGCTGGCCTCCTTTTCTACATGTTGTAACTAAAATGGAAGGAAGCATTATACACTACTGCTCATGTGCATGTTTGTTTGCCTGTAAAATATTTGGAAAAATAGACAGTGTTTCCAGTCTGAAAAAAAGGTTGTTATAAGAACTTACCATAACTTTATATGTCCTTCTTTTCTATGTTGCAGTATTCATAACTGTAGGGAGGTTGCTGCCTGCAGCACCTGACATCCGGCCAATATACCAAAGACTTAGGAGCAGGGGTACGTGAGACATTTGATGTCAGAGCCATAAAGTGACATTGGCTATAAAGGTAACGTCTGCATGCACCCAATTCAGAATGGATTGCCGCATACAGTAACAACCCTGGAAACAATGGAGAGGAAGGAAGAAGCTTTTCAGACCCAAATCTAAGACCAGGCCAAGGGATGTCTCATGGAGGCATATGCCTGATACTGAGGTTTGTTAGATGGAGAGAGATCTGTCCCCTCAAGTGGATAAACAGGAAGATGGGGGTAGGAAGGTGGAATGAATACTGCAACATGGAAGAGGAGGACATCTAAGGTTATGGTATGTTCTTATACAACTATTCTATGTCCTTCTATTCTCATGTTGCAGTATTCATAACCATAGGTAGAGTACCAAAGATTTGGGTATGAGCCTGGGAGGGAGGATGAGGTCCCTGGTCTATAAGGCCATGTAGAATGGACCTAGCAAACCCACTTCTGGCCCTAGAAGCCAAATCTAGTTTGTAATGCCTGGTAAAGGTATGGACTGATGACCAGGTAGCAGCTTCTAAGATAGAAGCATAGTCTACCCCCTGAAAGAAAACAGCTGAGGAGGCAGATGCCCTAGTGGAATGAGCCCTCACACTTTCAGACAGGGCTTTACCATAAAAGGAGTAGCAAACAGAGATAACCTTAGATATCCATGAAGAGATGGTCTGTTTATTGACCGCCTTCCCCAAGGTACTTGGGTGAAAGGAGACAAACAGCTGGTCAGACAATCTAATTGGGTTTAGTCTTGTCAAGATAATACCAAAGTTGTCTGTGGACATCTAGGGAATAAAGAGTTTTCAGAGGAATTTAGAGGTTGAGGGAAGAAGACAGGAAGGCTAAAGGTCTGATTTGAGGATAGCTCATTAACCCACCTTCAGCACGAAGGAAGGGTTAGTCCTGAGGGAGACTCCGTCTTTATGGAAGATGAGATAAGGAGGGATGGCCATCAGGGCTTGAATTTCTGCTACCCTCATGGCGGAAGTGAGGGCCACCAGCAGTACTGTTTTCCAGGTACACAGTTTCAGTGAGGCAGAGTGAGCTGGCTCAAATGGAGGTAAAGTGAGTTTTTCCAAGACTCAATTTAGGTCCCATGTAGGAGGGATTGGCTTATGAGGGGGTCTGATATGGAGGACCCCTTTCAGAAAGAGCTTAACCTATATTCTGGATGCCAGAGAAGGTACCAAAGGGAAGACAAGCTGAAATGGCAGACAAGTGGACTTAACAGAAGAGTATGTTAGTCCCCAGTGTAGAAGCTCACACAATTAAAGGACCATGGGTACAGGAATGAGTAAAGGGTCCTATTTTTTCTTATGACACCACCTGGAGAATATTTTCCATTTTGCCACAATTTCTCCTGGTACTGGATTTCCTGGCCTCCTGCAGGACATTGAGTACATCCTTTGAGTATAGGTGCCTGAAGGGGATCAGAACCCTATCACTTATAAAGTGAGTCTGAGACTGCTCACCTGAGGGTGCATTAGAGACCCCCTGATTTGCGACAGTAGGTCCAAATGATGGGGTAACCTGTGATGACTGCCCTTAGTTAAAAGGTGAAGAAGGGAAACCAATGCTGTCTTGGCCAGGAGGGAGTCACCAGCAGGATTTTTGGTTTGTCCCTCTGAATCTTCAGGAGGACCTTCTCAATCAGTGTGAAAGGGGGGCATAAAGGTACATCCCCGCCCAAGAGAAAGAGAAGGTGTCCACTATTCAGGCCTGGGGATGTGGATCCCTCATACAAAAACAGAAGCATTTGCTTGTTCTGGGAGGAGGCAAACAGGTCTGCCTGAGGAATACCCTACTTGTGTATAAGATCTAGGAATATCTCTCTGTGAAGCATCCATTCGTGAGAGGGTAGAGAAGTTCTGCTGTGTGTGTCTGCCATTGCGTTCTCTGCTGAAGGAATGTACACTGCTTGCAGGTGAATATGCAGAACAGAAGCTAGAGATCAAATCTGTATGGCTAGGCTGCAAAGAGGGTAACATCTTGTCCCCCCCGCTTGTTTATGTACTACAAGGCAGTCATACTGGCTGTGACTACTTTCAAGATGCCTGGTAGGAGGACTGGTTGGAAGATCTGTAGTGCTAAGTAAAGGGCCCTCATTTCTGATGCGGATGTGGTCTCTTTGCCTAAGTGGAGACCACTACCCCTGCACTTTGCTCAGGTTTTGCTGGTGTTGTAAAACTGCCCCACAACTCAAGTCTGAAGCATCTCTAAAGATGTGCTGTGAGGGTGGGGTTAGCTGCAAGGGTATGTCCTGGTTGAGATTGATGGCTGTACTCCACCATTCCAACTCCTTTTTCAGACATGGTAGTAAAGGGAGGGAAATATCCAGAGGATGAAAAGGTTGGATCCAATGAGTCTTTAGTACCCACTGGATCTTCCTCATATGCAGCCTTGCCAGAGGAAGCATTGCTATCAAGGATGCCATGTGGCCCAGGACTCTCAGGAATTCTCTGGCTGAAAGTGTTTGAAGAGAGAGAAGCTTCTGAAGGTAAAGATTGAGGCCTTTTACCTTCTAGTAGGGAATGAAAGATGCTATCTTGTTGGTTCTTATCCTGCACCCTAGAAAGACTAGGTATTTTGCAGGGGTCAGGGAGGACTTCTCATGGTTCACAGTGAACCCCAGATCTGCCAGGGTTCTGGTCACCAGGTGTAGGTGATGTTGCAAGGCGTGAAAGTCTTGAAGTATTAACAGGTCATCTAGATATGGGTATATCTGAATGCCCTGTGTTCTGCAGTGGGCAATCACTGGTGCTAGACATTTTGTGAATACCCTCGGAGCTGTGGATAGCCGAAACAGTAATGCAGAAAACTGAAAATGCAAGGAACCTACTGAAAAATGTAGAAATTTCCTGTAGCAAAGGTGAATGGGAATATGAAGGTAGGCGTCATTCAGATCCAGGGATACCATAAAAGCCTGGTAGAGAATGAGGGGCAACAGCAGCTGCAAGGTGAACATTTTGAAGATATGAACCTTGAGATAAATGTAGAGCACAGACAAATCTAGAACTGGTCTCCAAGGAACATCTTTTCTTGTGACCAAAAACATCCTTGAGTAAAATCCCATGTTTACCTGCTGTGGTGGGACCTTTTTTATGGTGCCCTGGGCCTGAAGTTGATGTAGAATAGAGGGGGAGAGATAGAGCTGGCTTGAGGGAGGCTGGGGGTAGAGCCCACCAAGTCATAAAATAACGTTTCTGAATTATGGAGAGGACCCACGCTTCTGAGGTTATCTTTCAGTAGGATGTTGGGGAGAGAGGTATTGGGTTTGAGTTACAGTTAAGGGGTTTTGTCCTGGCTAGACTGCCTCTGAAAGGGAGTGTTATTACCGGAGGGAGGTCTAGGAGTGGAATGTTTCCTAGTTTGTCTCTGTCCTTTACACTGTGATTGAGTAGAATAAGATGACTGTCTCCTAACAAAGGAAGTCCTTTGAGGGTAGTTTCTATGGTACATAGGGATAGGTGAAGACCAGTAAATGATTTAAATTTTGCAACTCCTTCTTTTCTTGGAGGTATTTGAGGAGTTCTGCAGATGCTTTCCCAAAAAGGACCTTATTATCCAGTGGTGCATCCAACAACTTGGTTTGTGCATTCATAGGGAGACATTTAGCCTCACCCAGGAGTATCTTTGTGATACAGAGCCTGAAGCTGTAGATTTTGAACAGGCCTCCACTGCATCATAACTGCACTTAATGGAGTGCCTAGTCAGCTATGAGGCAGTGGAGAGAAGGGAGTTTAGTTGGGTCTTAGCAGGTGAGTCTGGTACATCAGGTATGAGGGCAGAAGCCTTAGAAAGGGTGCCTAGAACAAATCTGGCCATGTGGATTTGATAGTTTAGGGCTCCTATGACAAGAGTGGAAGACGTATACACCTTCTTCCGTAGCCTATCAATAAACGTGCTGTCCTTGTCAGTGGGGAATAAAGAGGATGAAGGCAGCTGCCTGGAGGATTTGTCAGCTGAGACTGCTATAACTGCAGGGTCTGCAGAAGGGTTCTTGAACAGGTACGGAGTATCCTGAGGAACTTTATAGAACCTGTATGGGTGTTTAGAAGCTGAGGGTTGAGGGTCAGGGGCCCGTGAAGCAGTCAAAAAGGCATCTTGAAACGCTGGAAGCAAGGAAGGGACTCTGCAGATGGTATGAGTTGATCCATTTGTAGTAATTCAAAATGGGTCTATATTACAGCATCGAAAAAGCTGTTAATCGAACGGCTTTATAATCGAAAATGCTGGTATGAGAAGTTTTTTTGAGGACGCAGTACATTGAAGACTGGAAAATTTGCCTTTTCCTCCCTGTAGTGCAATCTCGGAGTTGGTATATATAATCTGCAGGGGTGTCGGGGGGGTGCAGCCCCCCACAAAAGCAAGTTCTATTACCAGCATTTTCGAATGCCATTCGGCTAATGGCTTTTTCGATGCTCTAATATAGACCCATTCAATATACCTCTTTTTTGATTCCGAGACATCTGAAGCTTGCCATTTGAAGTGTTATCTCATGAGAGAGATGGTATCTCCCCCCAAAAAAGTTCTTCCCCTGGAGATTCAGGACTGATAGGGAGTCCTCTTCCTCAGGGGTAATGAAGTTCTAGGGGGATTCAATTTGAGGGCAGTAAGTAAGGGGGGCTTCAGAGGAGGAGTAGTCTTCCTCTGACTCTTCTAAGGCCTGCACAGGAGTAGAAGCAGGTGGAGGTACCTGTGATTGTAGGGCCTGGAATGCCCTGAAAAGATTTTGGGGAAAACTTCCCATCCAGGGGCAGACTGCTGTTCTGCATGTTTTAATTGCTGTTTTCTCTACAAAAGAGCTGAAGGATGGGGTTGATTTAGAGGGCGAAGTCTGGGAGGATTGCAAAACAGAGGTAGGCCCCTTCAATGCCACAAGCCATGTTTTTTTCTCGCCATCAGGTTCTGATGGCTTATCAAGCTCAGCGGAGATACTCCTCATTTCAGTCGGGCCGTCTTCCATTATGGTTCCTGGTTCCAACTGAGAAGCAGATGTCTGATGGGACCCTGGGCTAACATCTGCCTTGAGTCTCACTGGACTCCTGAGGTGCAGTATGGGTAGTCTTCTTAGGCGGCTATTCGGAAGTACCTACCCCGCCCTCCATACCTAAAGTCAAACACCAGAGGCTCTGGTTCACAAGATAGAGTTTGATAGCAGCCAGATGGCTGCTAAGAGTTTTAGGCACAAATGATTTACAAATGTCACAAGACATACGGTCGTGGGCCTTCCCTAGACAAAACAAACACTTATTATGCATGTCCTTGTGTGGAATTTGCCTTCCACAAGCCCACTTCCCCTTTCTAGTTGACATGTACTTCTGAAAAGCTAAGAAATAGATGACAAAAAACCCAAAGAGTACTCATCTGTAGTGGACGGCCATCAAACAAGAGGACTGCTTCCCGAAGTTGGCGATCAGAGGTCTGAACATCACTGTGGCAGAAAAGTTCTGAAGTGGGTACATGCAGATGTCACCTTTATAGCCAACATCAGTTTATGGCTCTGAGATCAAATGTCGCACGTATCCCTACTCTAAGACTTTGGTTTACTAGCCGGATGTCCAGTGCTGCAGCCAGCAACTGCCCTTTAGTTATGAATACTGCAACATGAGAATAGATGGACATCATGCAGTGATGCTGAAAATATAATACACTTAGAACCAAAAACATAAACCCGGAAATGTTGCTCCAGGAATAAACCTTAACAAAAGGACGAAGCACTTTCATTTCCCTAAATTCATATAGACCATCAGAATAGTGTTACCAAGGATGCAGATGGCCCTCTAGATGAGGACTTAGATAGTCTAGTCTCTCAATAGTCAGTGGGCTGCTTATTACATTATCAGGCAACTGTTCAGGGCTCTTTATTAAAAAAACAAAACAAAAAAAAACAAAAAGGAACTCTACAAATACCTTTTTTGCTGAACGAGACCAGTAGTAGTCTTCATTGAGACATCAAGCCAACTTTCTTTTAACACCATGAAAAAACAAAGCTTGAAGGGTTGAAGGTGCATCGCAAGTTACACTACCCAATTCCTCATCGAGGGGGCTACCTGCATCCTTGGTAGCAAGATTCTGATGAATTCTCAAAGAATTTGAAGAGGCAATAGTGCTTAATCCTTTATTATATTAAAGTTTATTCCTGGAGCATGATTTCAGTGTTTCTGTTGTTTTTAGTTCTAAATGTTTGAAAAGCAAGTACATGGGAGCCTTACTCTTCCAACCAGCTTCACATATTACTTGTGAAACTGAAATGCAATGTTATGCTGGTGTGAAGACAGAAAGAAGTCTTGCTAAATTTTATACCACATACCTCAAATAAGACTGAATACTTCAACTTAGGAAGAAACGGACTTAAAAATCAAAATACATCTGCATCCTTTACTGCATTTTGTTTCAAGAGAGTTTTAATGAACTGTCAGGAAAAAATACTGAAGACACTTGCTAGTTACATTAAGAAGTTCAAATCCCAAAAACATACAATGGATGCCTGTCTGGCCATGTTCTCAGTCTCGTTTATAAACAGATGTGTCTCAAACATGACCTCTGACAAATCACAAAAATTTGTACTTCAGCTCTAGAAACACCATTTTAAGTATTTTTTCTTGAATGCTGGATGCTGTTTCACAACTGAAACCAATGCATGTTCTATTTAAATGTTGCTCAAACAGCTATCAGCATTCTTAAATGAAGAATTACACCAAGATATCTCACATGATCATCAATTTCAGTGAACTGTACCTGTTCAAACAGGAAGGAACTTCAGAACTCTGCAATCAGTCATAACTTTTAAATAAAAGAACTTTAAAAAACATTACTTAGCTTTATAATGTCAGGGGCTAGGTGGACTTGCACAACAAAATGAATGAGGGTAATAAAATAAATTTGGATCCCGTCAGTCACGGTTCCAAATCCCATATCACCTGCTGTATCCATTGCTAGCCACCATGAAACCCATATCTATATAGAGCATTTCAAGAAGGAAAGGTGCATTTTGCATAAGGTAGGACTACATCAGCAGACTGTGGCAGGGTTCTTTTATGTCCCACCCTTCTGTTACCTGTGTGATGTGGGGTACACCAGCACCATGACCAGTCCACACACCGAAGGTCTGCTTACAGATTGCTATTTTTGTGACCTAGCTAGAGCTCAACTATCTATGGCATTAAAAGTACAAAATTATACCAGAAAATTTGTTCCTTTTGTAATCTCAGATGTCCCCTATCTACCCACCATGCAAGTGTCCACTGACCAGTCCGGAAATCCCAACACTCTTTCACATGTAACTACCACATTAGTACTGGTTTCATCAAAGGCCAAATTTATGCTCTACAAATCCAGTGCAACAACGGACACAGATGTCCTAAAACAGGGCTGGTCCCATCAATGAAATCCGTGGCACTTGAATATTTACTGAGTTTTTTTCTGAAAATTCCTCAGTCTTAAATGCCACATCCACTTCTAATCAAACAACTTCCAAACCACTTTAATTTATCCAACTCCCTCCTTGGGTACAATACAAAAGATTTCAATGAAGTAAAGGTGCATCACAGCTACACAAGTCACTTTATCTACTTCACTGGTGACACAATCATAAAACTGGATTAAAGTGTGCTACAAACACCTCTGGTACATAAACCCATGCCATCACCACCGTCTGTAACGCATTTAACATTTTTGCACTGCCAACCTCAATCACACAGAGACACATACAGCTCCTCAGTGAACATCCTGTGAAGCCATTTCATTCCTACCTCCTGAATGCCCTGTCACAATCTGCCAAACCTTCTACTGCCTTTGCTAGTCTTAAAGAAAGCTAAGTTTACCATGTAGCCACCTCTATGTCCTGAAGAGAGGCTGCTGCACTATGGCTGAAAGCAAGGAGCTCAAGTGGAGACTGAATAGTCAGATGTTATGCCATACATGTAGGCCTGGAGGTCAAATAATCACTCCGTGGGACTGGAAAAGCAAAGTACACAAGTTGGTATGTTTAGGAGCCTATTTACATATTGCTTATGTATTGACATGCCCTTTCCTCAAATGTCTGTAGTACAACACACAGCCCCCTAACTTTTATCAGGTGCTCCATCTTATTCACCCACACACTAAAAAGGAGAACAAGCCATCAAGGGGCTCAGCCTTTCCATCCAAAATGGCCCTAGTATAAAAAATGTAACTACTCCTAAAATTTGGTCGGCCACAGTTCAGACTTTTGCCTTTCCCCTGTGCCTGCAGATTTGCAGTAATACTTTCCATGACCGTCCTAAACATGGAAGCGAGGTTAACAGGCCTGTTATGACTTTATTCTATCTTTTTTCCACCAGTCTGCAAAGAAAACATGCTCTATAAATCTTCAAGCAGTGCCAATGTGCCAACCAATTAGGAGAGAGTGTATGTTTCTGTCAGTGGTACAGCAAGGAATGTTTTTCACAACAAACACCAGAGAAGCAACATTCCTTTGACTGGACTGAGTCATCCATGTGCAAAAAAGTTTACTTTCAGTGATCAAAGTTCATTTCAGGTCACCACTGTTATACTTTGCCAGTACCACATTGTGTTGAACCATAAATTACTTAATTGTGAAGTTTCCCCACCTAATCATTTCAGTACAAATGTCAAATATATGCCACTATTCAACATTTTATAAAAAATGGAGAAACAAACAAAGCAAATCTTGAAGCCAGAAAAAGTGCCATACTTATGAAACTAAAATGTATTGTTAACGCTTTCATCACCTTTCATTAAAGGAACTTCTTCAGACATTTGTAATAGCTCAATTTACAGTTTAAATAGTCCCAAGTTGATGACATCATCGACCTCCCATTATCCAAATTCAGCAAGTATACAAGTAAATACATTCAGATTTCTTTGTGCATAAAAACTTTTTAAAAACACACCCAAATTCTTCACTGATATTAATTACAACAAAAATGTCAAATATTAAATACCTCCCATAGAAATGTTTTTTTACCTGGTTAATGCTTTAAGTTTTAAAATACATTTCAGGGAGCAAGAATCATTCAACCCAGGGTAGGAAAAGGCATTTACTCTCAGTTGCCATAGCAACTCCCTCTCCTAGAGTCTTAAAGCCCAAGGCCCCCTCCTGAGATTCAGATCTATTTTCTCAAAAACCATAAAAAGGAAAGTGCGGTTAGTGTGTTCCAAAATATGCTTGGATAAAGCGTTGTTGTTGCCGTGTCTACTAATACTGTACTGGTGCCAACTATATCCTTTGTCTAAAGTGCATCTCGGTCTTTCCTGTGTAGAAAGAGGGGCACTGCTGGCACCTATCTAAGTATATAACACCTGTTGTCCCACAGTCAAACTTTCCTTCTAAGGAATATTTAATATTCCCTATAGTAAATGAAGAAGTTTCTATATATTCACAAGAAGAACATCTTCCACATTTCTTCATCCCTTTGTTAGGAACATATGGGTTAACTTATTTTTCAAGTAGTGTTTTTAGATTAGAGCCTTTTCTAAATGTCACCCTAGGTCCTGGCTCTAACTTGTTCCTAGCCATAGTGTCATCGTTAATCATGGCCCAGTTTTTATCATGGCCCAGTTTTTATTTATAACCTCCCTCAGGAGTTTGGCATCACTTGAAAAGGTTGTTATAATACTGATGTTGTAATCCAAGTCATCCTTTCAATTAAAAAAAAGTTCCTTAGAAGGAAAATTTGACTGTGGGACAACAGGTGTTATATACTTAGCTAGGTGCCAACAGTGCCCTTCTTTCTACATAGGAAAGACCGAGAGGCACTTTAGACAAAGGATATATGAACACCAGTACAGTATTAGTAGACAGGACAACAACAACACTTTATCCAAGCATATTTTGGAACACACTAACCACACTTTCCTTTTTATGGTTATTGAGAAAATAGATCTGAATCCCAGGAGGGGGCCTTGGGCTTTAAGACTCGAGGAGAGGGAGTTGCTATGGCAACTGAGAGTAAATGCCTTTTCCTACCCTGGGTTGAATGATTCTTGTTCCCTGAAATGTATTTTAAAACTTAAAGCATTAACCAGGCAAAAAACATTTGTATGGGGGTATTTAATATTTGACATTTTTGTTGTAATTAATATCAGTGAAGAATTTGTTTGTGTTTTAAAAAGTTTTTATACACAAAGAAATCTGAATGTATTTACTTATATACTTGCTGAATTTGGATAATGGGAGATCGATGATGTCATCAACTTGGGACTATTTAAACTGTAAACTGAGCTATTACAAACGTCTAAAGAAGTTCCTTTAATCAAAGGTGACGAAAGCGCAAACAATAAACTTTAGTTTCATAAGTACGGCACTTTTTCTGGCTTCAAGATTTGCTTTGTTTGTTTCTCCATTTTTTATTTAGTTGCTTAGTGTGGTTTTGTATGGAACCGGAAAGAAGTGCCAGTTCACCACTACTTTAATCTCAAAATAGCAGCTTATCGAGTGAGCAGAATGCTATTGGGGATCTTACCCTGCTTATACAACAGCTTACTAACCCGGTTGATGATTTAGCTGGCAAGATTGCAACATATGAAACACTTCCAACTCGTATCAGCAGGCAGAATCTCCCAAATGGAAACATGGTTAATCAACTGAATGGTGTGAGTCAAGGTAATTTACCTATCAGTAACATTTCTTCGGGTCCCTTACCTAACTCACAGTCTGCACAAGAAGGGACAGCCCGTGAACTTAATATGAGCACTGAGGCTAGTAATAACATCGCTAATAATGTGAACATTACTAATGTCCCCCACCTTAATGACTGGCTAAACAGTGATGCTATTTTTAACTTTTGGCAAGGGGGAGGTGAGAACCAGGACCAAGCATCAGGTGTGATGCAAAGTGAAGAGTACCATTGTAACTAACCTGAAAGAGTTTGATGTGAAACTCATGAAATACAAGAAACTCCTACTTGAAACAGCCTATTTGAGAGAATGAATACAGTGACAACACATTCCTCGGGGGCTTAGACAATGGCATTACCCACCTGGGTTGGTTAAAGATTCCCCCTTTCACCTGGACTTATTAAAATTATTTGACAAGCAAGGGATTGAATTCCTTGAAATACTTGTCAAAAACCATTTTTTACAAATGGTTGGGCTGAAAAGCGAATTGAATTTATTAGAACAAAAGATCAAACTTGATTCTAATTTTTTGGGATACAAGTTTGACTTTTGTCACATCTTTACTAGTATCGATGCAACTATAGACAAATTAAAAGTAGCAAAAATGAAAAAATTAGACAGGGACAGGAAGGAATATGAATCCGGCAGAGCATACCCAGTTCCCCCTACTTCACAACAATCTAATGGGACAGACCTTTCTAACAATGAATCCTCTACAAATACGGTACCAGGGGAAATGCAATCCATTACATTGGGAAATACCACTGACAGTGAAACACCCGATACCCCTGTGATTTGGGGCAATCGACTCAGAGGCCAGCAAACGCACAATAATGGTGATTTCCAGCAACAGGATTTTTGGAATGGCCAGCAGCAGCAAGTGAGTAGAGCCCAGAACAACCACCACAGGAATGCCCGAACCAGGAACAGAACAGGCTAAGGAGGTAGCAGAGCGGGGCATTATTGGTGGAGCAAAGGGTTCAATCCATTGTGTCAGCATCTGCACATATTTAAAAGGTGACTAACATCTACAATTATACCATGGAGACAGTAAAATCTGGGTTAATCAAAACACTTGCAAAAGGACTTGCCTTTGTCCCCTCAAACAGGACTAATTTGGCAAGGACTTTACTAGACTTAAAATTGTATGCTCGTAAACTAAACCTTAAACTACTTTTAGGTAACACTTTTTCTGTACTATCAGAGTTTAGGATTTTGAGTGTATTTAATCCCCCATTACAGGCAATTATTGCCCATTTTGAGAAATCATGCAAAGTTGACATGACATCTTTTGGGAACTTCCAGTAATGTAAATAGAAGTAAAAACTTGACTAAAACAGAAGTTCAGGAAATTAATGACCTAAGGACAGGAGTCAGAGTTATGAGTCCTGACAAAGGGGGAGGATTTTTTTTTATGAAACAGGAGGAATACAAAAATAAAATAAGAGATGTGCTGGATAGTGAAGCATATGAGCAGGTCTTGGTTACTGAAATGAATGGGGCCCATCAGCATATAAAAACAGCGATTAGTTACTTGTTTTTGGAGGGGTACATTGACATAGATACACTGAACTATTTGGATATGATAACACCAGTTACCCCAGTCCTATTTGGGATTCCAAAAATGCATAAGAACTTAAATGACACCCCTTTAGACCTATAATTGATGGTAGGAATGCCATAACCTATGCCTGTGCTTAGTTTGTTGATTTAAAAATGAAAAAATACTTGGAAACAGAGACAAATCAGCAGAGACTCCTGGCAGTTCTAGGGAAACGCTGAATAATCTGCAATTTAACCAAGAACACAACTTCATTACTATAGATGTTAAGGACCTGTACACAGTCTTTCCCCAAAATATGGGATTCGACTGGGTAAGGGACTTCCTTTTTGAAAAAGGGGGCACCTGGTGAGGAGACTGAATTAATTATTACCCTCCTAGAACTAGTACTGGCTAATATTTTTTTCTTATTTGAGGGGGATTTATTTTTGCAGAAAACAGGTGTCACAATGGGGGTCACCCTGTGGGGGCACTTTTGCCAATTGTGTAATGGCCTGTTGGGAAAGACACTTGTTATTCCAACAAAAAATGTTCAAAAACAAGGTACACTGGTACACAATCAAAAACATGTCATCAAGGTACCTTAAGGGAGATAAAAAAAAAAGAGGTCCCAAAATTTGCTGAGATCTTATCCAACATGACCCCTTTTTTGAAATTAACAAATCAATTTGATACTACACCTATATCATACGTAGATGTGTGGCTTAAGGACATAATACATAATAGGTATATTGGCAAAATATACCGCAAACCTACCTACTCCAATGATTTCCTTCACTACAGCAGTAATCACCCTTACCACCAGAAGAGGGCCGTTGTAAAGGGCCAGTTGGTACGGGTGGCAAGGATGATTACACTGGATGTTGACTTTGAGGTGGAGTGTAAAAACTTGTGGGAGATGTTCACCAGGAGAGGATACCCAATAGATTTATTGGATGAGATTGTTATAAAGGTTAGAAGGAAAAGGGAAATGGGACATTTCCAGCTCATTTTAAATAGGGGAACCTTAAGCGGCGACGAACAAATGGTCTTGGCAGAATATTTGTTTAATAGAAAGGACGACTTAGATTACAACATCAGTTTTATAACAACCTTTTCAAGTGATGCCAAACTCCTGAGAGAGGTTATAAATAAAAACTGGGCCATGATTAACGATGACACTATGGCTAGGAACAAGTTAGGGTCAGGACCTAGGGTGATGTTTAGAAAAGGCTCTTATCTAAAAACGCTACTTGAAAAAGAAGTTAACCCATATGTTCCTAACAAAGGGATGAAGAAATGTGGAAGATGTCCTTTTTGTAAATATATATAAACTTCTTCCTCATTTACTATAGGGAATATTAAATATTCCTTAGGAAGGAAATTTTTACTGTGGGACAACAGGTGTTATATACTTAGCTAGGTGCAAACAATGCCCCTCTTTCTACATAGGAAAGACAGAGAGGCACTTTAGACAAAGGATATACGAGCACCAGTACAGTATTAGAAGACAGGACAACAACGCTTTATCCAAGCATATTTTGGAACACACTAACCACACTTTCCTTTTTATGGTTATTGAGAAAATAGATCTGAATCCCAGGAGGGGACATTGGGCTTTAAGACTCGAGGAGAGGGAGTTGCTATGGCAACTGAGAGTAAATGCCTTTTCCTACCCTGGGTTGAATGATTCTTGTTCCCTGAAATGTATTTTAAAACTTAAAGCAGTAACCAGGTAAAAAACATTTCTATGGGGGTATTTAATATTTGACATTTTTGTTGTAATTACTATCAGTGAAGAATTTGTTTGTGATTTAGAAAGTTTTTATACACAAAGAAATCTGAATATATTTACTTATATACTTGCTGAATTTGGATAATGGGAGGTCGATAATGTCATCAACTTGGGACTATTTAAATTGTAAATTGAGCCATTACAAATGACTATTCGCCATTTTGAATTCCAAGATGCCACTTCTCAGAATCTTCATTTTTCTCCAAAGTATGTTGCTCTCGGAGTTGGCATATATAAGTTCAGGGGATGTCCCCCTTGCAAAATGTTTTAAGGAAAAGAGTAATCTTTTGCTCTTCTACTGTTTTTGGCGTCTTTTTTTTTTTTTTTGGCATGTCAGCACTCGACCTTTCAAGTGCCAACATTTCAATACAGAGCCTGATGAAATCTTGGCACTGCATTCTGTCAACTGTTGTTCATTGAACTGAATATTTTCTCAAAGATCAACCTAACTGGAATAAAGGAAAAAGTGGTTTTCTTTGTGCAACTACAGAGGTGATACATTTAGAAATCAGAAGCGTGAAGGCACATCCCCACATGGGTAGGTGCTGTGTTATTTAGGTATTTGCAGATGTTTTATCATGCCACATTTCACACTCACAGTGTTTCGGATTTTAGACATTTCACAACGCAGTGAGGCTTTGCTTTTATTATTAACCATAAGTGAATGTGTGTTATATACATCCACATTTAGGGACACACATACAAACACCTTGATGCTGCTTTTTTACTCTTTTGTTATACTTTTTTATTCATCACAATGTCTTCAGACTAGAGGGGTGACAAGATTTTTTTAGTCTTCATGAACTGGACCTCTTACCTCATAAGCTGTACTTTTCAATTAGTAAAGCAATCTCCAGGTCCAGTGGGTGTACTTTCTTGGGGTTTGTAAACTCTATCAATATCTTCCAACTTAAAAACATTTACCCATTCCCAGCCTACCAGTATTGGCTAGAACCTGTCATACTGGATGTATAGGCTGGTAATTCTTCTCCCCTCAATGACAATTTCACTTCACTTTTGCTTTCCTTATGCCCAACTCTAGCCTACTAAGTCTCTATATGTCTAACACTGTACTTTATTGGATATTCTAAGTAACACCCTTTACATGCTTCCTATTCCTTAAAAGAATAAAAATGAAAGTGGTAGAACATGCAACATTGTCTACACATTTTATTCTGAAACATTGTAGTAGGAAAAAAAATGACCTGGACCTCTTCAGGTTCAGCCTGGAAGCACTGCCTAGTTAAATGACATGCTCAGGAGCAACTATTAAACAAATGGATGCTGTGTGAACTGCATTTAAGACTGCTGCAGGCAAGGTACAGGTGTAATAGCCAGTGACAAATGGATGAAAACCAAGATGCAGCTATTCAGATAAAGGAAAACTGAATTGTTTATTACTCTCACAAAACATTTAGCACTTTCACCCGATGATAACAGACCATCAGATTCCAAGCAACAGTAAATCATTTTTGGTTTAAATAACCCTCTTGAAAAAAAAAATCACATTAGCAAAAACCAATGAAAAATGCTTTCCCACCACCACTCTATACACATGGCTAAACCTAATGTTAAAACCATACTTAAAAACCAAAGCTAATCACCCTAGACATCCACATCCCACTGCCACCCCCATTAGGAAAACAACTGTAAAATATTTCTCCAGAGCCAACTTCACGTTTCTTAAGACAGACGTGGCAAAGTTCATGACACCCATGCAGATGGACAATAGAGGTATGACTGCTGAATCCTACACAAATGCACTTTATAAGCACTTACGAGTGTATGGATCGTGCTATCCCTAACAGAACCAAGATGCTATCCTCCAAAAAAAAAGGAAGCCAATCTGGTGGTCTTCTGCCGTAAACAAACTCTACAACAGAAGAAAGATCCCACGATTGGAGGAACTCCCTGGTCAGCCTCAGTAAGAAGCTGAGATCCCTCATAAAATCCTCCAAACCTAGTTATGAAAACAAAATTGCCACTGATTCTAAAGACAACCACAAAGCATTCTATAGCTATGTCAAAAATCTCAATGGCAACACTCAGATCTGCTCTGAGTTACAGCACAAGGACACTAAATATACAGAACCAACTGATATTGCCAACATCCTGGCAGATAGATTCAGTGCTAACTTTACCCCCCCTTCTCACTCCCTAAAGAGCCCGTCTTTATACCGGAAGAATGCAAAGTTCCTGAAATCACGGCTGCACAGGTAAAAACTTCACTCTCCAAAGCCAAGAACACAGCATCCATGGGACCTGACAACATCCCAGGCTGTCTTCTACATGAACTACAGAATGAACTGGCACCCCACCCAAGTACCATGTTCAATCATAGTCTTACCTCAGGCTTTGTGCCCATTGAATGGTGCACGGCGACAGTTATCCCACTCCACAAAGGGGGGGGGGCACAACAGACCCCGGGAACTACCGCCCCATTAGACTGACGAGACTCATCTGCAAGGCCATGGAACGTATCATCATGGAACTCATAAACAAAGACATTGGAGATCTCCAAACCCTGGACCCCACACCGTTTGTGTTTGTAAAAGGCAGATCATGTCTCCTAAACCTGATGGACTTCTTTGAAGTAGTCATCAAAGCCATAGATGAGGGTAAGGTGGTTCACACAGCCTATCTAGATCTCGCCAAGGTGTTCGACACCATTCCCCACTCTGGAATTATAGATAAACTCACTAAACTAGGTATAAATCCCTATGTCACAAGATGGGTTGCCAACTGGCTTACCGAAAGAACCCACACTGTGAAAGTAGCAGACTCCAAATCAGACTTCAGACCAGTGACAAGTGGAGTACCGCAGGGTTCAGTCCTGGGTCCCCTCCTGTTTGGCATCTACTTCTCTGAAGTACAGGCTAACACAGAAGGTCTTTGGCTAACTAAATTTGCAGATGACTGCAAACTAGGAGCCATAATTGAAACTCCTAATGATGTGGACATCCTACAAAAGGGCCTCACTGAGACAGATGCCTGGTGTCAAAGACATGGTGGTCTCAAGCTCAATGCCAAAAAGTGCATTGTTATCCCTTTTGGTAAAAATTCTGTACCCATGAACTACCACATAGGCAGTAGTCTACTTAACACCGAAAGTGTGATAAAAGACCTTGGAATACAGGTGGACAGTAGTCTCTCCTTTGATAATCATATTGCCAAAGTGGTCAGGAAATCCTTCTACGTGGCACACCATCACAAAAGGTTTCTCATCCAGAAAAAAAGATTGCTCCCCTCTACTCATCACTCATTAGACCCATTATAGAGTACAACGCCCCTTTTGGTATGTACTTCACAAGACATCTACAACAACTGGAAAGGCTGCAAAAATACCTCACAAAGAGGATTACTGGCCTCAAACAGATGCCTTACGCAGACAGTCTCAAAAAACTCCAGCTTTACTCCGTTGCATATAGCCTACTCAGAGGCGATCTCTGCCTAACATACAAAGCTATGTCAAACCCAGAGCTGTTGGGCATGCTCCACTTAAAGAAATCCCAATCCCTCCGAGCTACATGCTCTAGGGACCTAAACCTTGTCACCACAATAAACAGAACATGCTGGAGGGATAGATTCCTGTCCCAGAGACTTCCCATACTCTGGAACAGACTACCTATCTATGTCAAAAAGAGCTCCTCATTAGCACTCTTCAAGAAAAATTTTGATGATTGGATGGGTAATAGGAAATTCACCCCGGGGATCACTTCTGTGGTTCTGCTTGACAGGGGCACAGGAAAATAATTTTCTTGGGTGGCGAAAGCTAGGGTACATTTTTGGCTAGGCTTGTATAGGCCCTATGGCCAATAGCCTAGTTAGTACCTACCTATGAACCTAAATGATACCTGATTGGAGTAAGAAAATTTTGTGTGTAAGAACACAATTTTAAAACACTAGCAATAGACAAACTATCATTTCAACCTGGATGTTTTAAAGCATGAAGCCTGATTTACCATCTTAATTCATGATATTCGATATTAGAGTGGTGGGGGAAAGCATTACTGACCCAGCGAGGGGACGCCACAGTAGTTTCTTACACAACTGTACTATGCCCTTTGCTTAGATCTTTGCTGCAGTATTCCAGTGTGCTGATGGGCGATTCCCAAAGCTCATCAATTAGAAAGAACGGAAGGACCAGAGACAGGGGAGCTGTCTACCAATCCTGTAAGTACAGGGCAATCAAAGGAAAGTTTAGATCTGGAGACAACATCTACTCTGTAATCTTTTGTGAAAGTGTGAAAAGATGACCATGTGGTTGCTTCTAGAATAGCCCTGGAATCAATTCCTTTGAAAGAGGCCCCAGAAGAAGAAGAAAATGCTTAAGTGGAATGAACCTTAACAGGATAAAAATAAGGACTTACTATGATGACAGTAACAGAAACAAACGGATTTAGAGATCCAGTTAGCAACCGTCTGCTTGGAGACCAGGTAAATCAACTTGTCTTTCCTGGAAGGAAAGAAAAAGCTGATCTGCCTTCCTAATGTCTTTAGCCTTATCCAAATAGAATCTTATTTTTCTGTGCACATCCAAGTAGTGCAAGAGTTTTTCACGTATGTTCTGAAGGTCTGGAAAGAAAGTAGGCAAGTTAATGGCCTGACTGAAAGACAACTCATTAATTACCTTGAGCAAGAAGGAAGAGTTAACCCTAAGAGATACTCTATCCTTGTGGCGAATAAGGAAAGGAGGTGAGTCTGTAAGAGTTTGAAACTCAATCCCTTCTCACAGAGGTAAGGGCTACCAGCAGAATGAACAGATAAAGAAGATGCTGAGGCCACTGGTCCAAAATGTGGATGAATTAGCTTTACTAAGACAAAATTGAAATCCTCAGGAGGTAAGAATAGCCCTTAGAGGTGGATTCATGTGAAGGATGCCCTTCAGAAACTACTCAACTTCAATTCTAGAAAGCAAAACAGAATTAAGAAGCATATATACAGAAATGGCAGATAACATATGCCTTGAGAGAAGAGTTGGCTAGACCAGCTTTTAGTAGCTCACTCAAGTAGAAAAGAAAAGGGAGAATCCCTGATTGGCTGGGATTTTTGCTCTTTTTATGACACCAGCTAAAAACATATGTTACATTTGAAGATACAAGACCTTCTAGTGGTAGATTTTCTCACCTCCTGAAAACCTGGAGTACATCTTCAGAAAATAAGTGCCTGTAAGGGATCAGAATTCAATCATCCACAATATCAAGTTGAGAGCCTGCAAGTTGGGGTGAAGCAGAGAAACATTTATCTGTCCAAGCAAGTCCACTTTGTACGGTAACTTGTGATTATGACTTCTGGCCAGATGAAGAATGGGGAATGGGGAATCAGTGTTGCCTGGAACAAAAGGGAGTCAAAGATTTGTTTGTTTGTCCCTTTGTATCAACAGCAGAACCTTTGAGGGAAGTGAAGGGAAGACAAAGAAACTTTCTCTCCCAAGAAAAGGCCAGGTCTTCCTTCAGGCCTGGGGACAAGGGATTCTGGAGTAAAACGACCTGTGGTGTCTGTTCTGAGTGCAGGTAAAAAAAAGGTATATTAGAGGAATACCTCATTTGTAGACTATGCTCAGGAAGACCTTGTTTAGTATCCATTCAGGAGGGTCTTGTATAGACCTGCTTGGATAATTTACAAGAACACTGTCCTGAGGTGGAATGTAAACTACTTGTAGTGACAGATTTACTTTTATAGCTTAGTCCCAAGCCAAAAGAGCCAGTCTGCACAGTTGGTAGGACTTTGTCCCCACTTCTTGTTGATTTACGACATGAATGTTGCATTGCCCATGAATATCCTAAGGGGTTCTGAATTCCACATATAAGAGAGAGAGAGGCCCTGTAAAGCTTGAAGGAGGGCCCTCGTCTCTCTTCCACTGTGTTCCCTTCTTTGTCAGAGGGTTCACTGGCCCTGGACTGCCAGGTGCCTGTCCATATCAACCACAAGCTAGAGCTGATGCATCTGTGGGAAGTTCATAACCCAGAACAGGTGGCTTGAAAGGAAAACCTGGAATGAGCTCGATCTGAGAAATCCACTAGTGTAACCCTTTTTCAGAAATGGAGGAAGGAGATAAGAGTAACCAATGAGTGACAATTTTGAGAGTAAAGAGTTTTCAGGTACCATTTGATCTTTCTCACGTGAACTTTAGCAAAGAGAACCACAGGAATGGTAGCAGTCATGTACCTCAGAGCCCTTACAATTTCAACTGGCATTAGAATTAGCAACAAACTTGTTGTACATGGAGTAAAATGTACCTATGTAATAAATGTCACCATTATTTACAAGGCACTATTTTAATTAGGTAAGAACTCGAATTTGTAGGATATAGAAAAAGTGGTAAATTGAAACAAGAAGTAAGGCTATAACTGATGAAGACTTAACCAACTTTCATTTCATCTGGAGAGTTTATAAACAAAAAGTTACCAGATTCCAGACTCCCATTATTTCTCCAAAATGACTTTATATTAGATTTGTTCAATAGCAAAAATAAGACAATTCTCTTAGTCTGTGTATTTAATGTTGCACCTCCTTCTCCTTCCTCGCACTTATTTCATCTGTCTCGCACTCCCTTTACTACCTACTTGAATATCTTCTCCAGCATCAAATGTGCCAAGTTCATTCCATTGGTCCACAACCCTCCCTGTGTAGAAATTGTTTCAGAAATGCCCTGAGTAATAATCACTTCAGTCTACTGCCTTTGGTTCCTTCCACCAGCTTTACTGTTTAGAGTGGCCTCCCTTGACATTTCTCCAACATGAGTTTTGCACCTATTTTACTGCAGCGCCAACTCTTCGATTTGCTGGTCATAATCTTTCCATCTCCATCCTATACATCTTCCTAGTGGTTCTTCTCTGAGCACTTCTCATTAGCCCGATGCCCTTCTTCTCAACAACTGTACACAACTCTCTCAAGATGTGGCCTGATAGGTAACATTTCTGCTCTACTAGGCCCTATCAGAAAGAGAATGTAGCTGCCACCATCTTCTTACACTTACCTTCACAGTCTAATTAATCAGACAACACTGCTAATGTGGAGAGCAAAGTTTAGATAGTGTTCAGTTATGACCCTATGCAGTTTCATATTTTCAACAACTTCAGTAAAGCCACAATTTTCTGATGCTATGGTTGGACAGTCAATGAGAATGGAAGTACAGCTAGTGAAATGCATCAGTTTGGTTTTACTTGTTTAGTAGGAAACCTGAGTTACGTATCCAGTTTTATTATTAAAATAGGACTATTTGGGTGGGGGAGTTGCAGAGATGAATCCTTAGCATACTGTATTAGATTGACAGACTACAGTAAACGCACTAACCTTTTCATATATATTGAATAAAAGAGCTCCAAGTATTGAACCTTGAGAAATGCCTACAAGAGCAGCTTCTAGAGATGGTAAGACCTCATTGCCATGGATAGCTTTGGAGTGAGCTGAGAAATAATTTGCAAACCAGCTGACTAAACTAGATTCAAGGTCATGATGCACAACCCAAAACAGTAAAAAGAGGTGAGAAACGTTGTCAAATGACTTGGAGAGAGGCACTGTAGTGTACACGATTACAGTTATATGTTAAACTTTGCTTTTGAACATGCTTGCCAAGAACTTTGGCAACAGATAAGAGAAGGGAGAGATGTCTGCAGTTTTAGAATGCCGAAGGGACTCTTCTTTATCTAGGGAGACAGCCAGACAGGATTCCCATACTTTGGGGGTATAGGATTCAGATACTGCGTGATTAGTAATCAACAGTAATCGAAGGTTTCATCCTTACTAGTAATTTCTTTTTAAGAATCTTTACTAGCAATTTTCATAACAAAGACACTAATGACTGTGTTAGATGAAATTTAGGGGTGTCATTTTACTATACCTACCCCATGAAACAGTGCAACTTAAGAAGTTCACACTATGCTTTACTGAAGCACATATTCACAATAGTGACACTGATATAACCAACATTAGGTATACTGACAGTTAAGCAGATGTTAACTATATGAATTGATGGCAAGTACATAAGTACACAGATGTCAGTTTTATGGATATAGGTGTTAAAAGATGGTGACCAGTCTTGTTCATTTTTCCACATTTCTTTACTCTCTCTCTTATGTAACTTTACAGTTTGATTAACAGGTTGTAAGTATAATTTAATGCTAAGCAATACAATAATAGTTAGTATAATAGCTATTATCAATTTAAAAAACCATCCTTTAAATAGAAATTCCATTGTTGAATCATTTTGCCTTTGGTCATCCGAAACTGGATTTCCAAAAGGATGCACTTTAAACCATGTCAATTTCATTAGGGTTTTCTCTGTTGGAAACCTACAAAAGAATACATTTAATCAGATTTACATTGTTCACTATTTTTATCATTCTTAGTTGATCTTTATGTACCAACATTGTTCTGTTTTTCTTTTTCCTTTGATTTTGTACACTAATGGTCCAATTTGTTCCACTACTTCAAAAGGGCCTTGCCAATTGCTAGCCCATGGTCCTTCCATTTGGAATGTTTTTACCAATACTTTGGTTCCACAGGGAAGGTTTTCTTCAGCTGGTATTATTGGCACCTTTTTCCATAGATGGAACGCTTGCTCCCTTGCATTATAGTCACATATACTAGTAAGTTGTTTTAGCCATTCCTGATGTTTGCTAATTTCTAGCATGGGCCTACCATTAGGTAAATCTGGATCAAATGGTAATTGTATGGGCATTTTGCGGCCTGTCATTATTTCATATGGGGAAATACCTGTTTTACTGTTTGGTGTTGCTCGAATACCCATTAAAATACCAGGCAGATGATGTACCCATGTATTGCCCTTTTCCAAGCATGCCTTTTTAGACGTTCTTTTAACGTCCGATTCATACGTTCTACAATGCCATTAGATTGTGGATGGTATGGTACATGAAACCTTTGCTGTATGCCTAACAAATTACACATTTGTTTAATGAGATCACTAACAAACTGTGGGCCATTGTCTGACTCTATAACCCGTGGCCATCCCCAATGACAGAAAATATTTTTCCATAAGGCTTCTGCTGTTGCCTTTGCTGTCATGGTTTTGGTAGGAATTGCTTCTACCCATTTTGAAAAGACATCCACTACTACTAGTAGATATCTGTAACCTCCCTTTGTTGTTGGTAATGGACCTGCATAATCTATTTGAACTGCATACCATGGCCCATCCGCTGGCTGTACTCGATGTAACTGAGGCCTTTTGCTTTTAGCATTTACCTGAAGACAGATTAAACATTCTTCTATAATCAGTTTGCAGACCTTTTTAAATTTGGGTTCCAATACTTTTCTTTTACAACTGCCCATAACTTATCAGTCCCTATATGGCCCAGTATTTGGTGATTTAACTTGACCAACTGGCGTGCCAACTGAAATGGTACATATGGCAACTGTAACCCTTTGGAGGTCGTGTATGCATAGTACTCCTTTGGTGGTATACCTACCAATCTGCACTGATCAGTTTCTTCTTTTAAACCCTGTTGTTTTTGTATATTTACAAGGTCTTTCTCTATTGATTCTTTATCTAGCTCTTTTAAGACACTAACTTCTACATTGGCATACTCATATTCTGGAAGTTCTTTTCCATTTTGTGCTGCTTGTTTGGCCAAGGTATCAGCTAACACATTTAATCTGTAAGTTTCACTGGTTGGCTTTTGATGTGCTTTTACTTTTAAGATGCTATACTGTCCTTGTTGTTTTGACATTGTTATAACTTTATATATGTCTTTTAATACTTCAGCATGCCGTAATGGTTTACCTACACTATCCACAAATCCTCGTCTTACCCAGGTTTCCATATGTAGTCTTAAAGAATTTACTACATAAGCACTATCTGAAAAATGTTAATAGGATTGTAATACTTTAGCACATACAATACTGCCTCCAGTTCAGCTCTTTGAGCTGACATATGCCCTGGTAACTTGATTAGTTCAGGAGAACCCAATTGTGGATTCTCTGGAACTATGGCAAATCCTGTCCAGTATCTGCCTTGGTCCCAATATCGTGCTCCATCCACAAAGATGGATGGCTTAAAGTGATCAAAATCAGATGCTAGAAATTGCACCTCAGGTGACATTATCTTTTCTAAACAGTTATGCTGTTTTCCTTCATATCCCATATGGTTTGACAAATGGTATTTATCCCCTGTCTGTATAGTAACAGTTTTCATTCCAAAAAGTGCCATCCATTTTGCAAAGACTGCCTGACTAATACCATCTGTAATTTTATTCATTTCAAAACTGTCTATCAAAGCTTTTACAGCTTGATGTGGTGTCTGTACTATAATGCTGGAAAATACGGTCAAATATTCAGTTTGTTTAATACCCCAGTAAATGGCTAATAACTGCTGTATACATGGATGGTAACCCAATTCCACTGGGGTCATCTTTCTGCTAAAGAAAGTGACTGGGCGTAATGTTTTTTCCATTTTGTTGTCACTACCATGTGGCCATTCCTGTAGTAGTACCACAGACAGTGTTTTTTTTCCTGCTGCTGCTTGTAACACAAATGGTAACCTTGGAGTGGGCGCTATTAGTTCTGTAGCTTGTGCTAGTTTTATTTTTATCTGTGAAAATGCCTCCTCTTCATGAGATCCCCACTCTAAAAAGGTGGAGTTCTTTTGTTCATGTAACATTTTGTATAGGGGAGCAGCCACGGCTGCATAATCCTCTATAAATTCCCTATTATAATTCATGATTCCCATGAATTTATGTAAGTCTGCTATAGTCAGTGGCTTTTCCATTTGTAAAATACCTTGTACACGTACAGGGCAAGGAGATCTTCCTGTTGGTTTTATAATAGTACCTAGAAACTTAACTTCTTGTGTCATAAACTGAATTTTTTCACTTTTAACCTTAAACCCTGCTTGCTGTAGAGTATGAAAAACTCTCTTAAGAAGCCGTACATGCTCCTCTACTGTTTCTGACTGAATTAAAATATCATCAATGTAATGTATTACTGAGTCATCCTTTTCCAAATGTTGTAGAATGGATCCTACTGTCTGATGAAAAATAACTGGACTGTTTTGAAACCCTTGTGGTAACCTTGTCATAACATATTGCTGGTTTTTAAATGTAAAGGCAAATCTTGGCCAATCTTTTTTCCTGAGTGGCACTGCAAAAAAACCATTTGCTAAATCTATTACTGTAAACCACTTACTTTGTGGCTTAATATGTGCAGCCAACTCTGGGACTCCTGGAATCAAGTGTGCTCTAGGAGTGGTATATTGATTAACCTTTCAGTAAATCAATAACAAGACGATAACTACCATCTTTTTCTTAACTGGCCAGATTGGTGAATTTGTAGGACTGTTGCGTGTTTGTATAATCCCTTGTCTTTACCATTCTGCAATACATTTTCCATATGTTCTTCTGCTTCCCTAGGAATAGGATATTGTTTTTGAAAAGGTGGTATATAGTCCTGATCACTTCCTATTCCTACTGGGCTTTCTAGTTTCCCACAATCACTGGGACCCTTGGACCATAGATTTGGAAATTGCTGTTGTAAATGCTTCCATACATCCTCACTGTCTGTATTTATATAGCCTGTAGGTTTTTCAGGTTTGTCAGGCAGAGAGATTGCATAGCAACCTGTATTTTGCTCTTCCTCTCTTTGTTGTTTGTCTCCCATCCACAGAATTTCATTAGGTAAATCAATTACTATGCCTAAAGGTCCTAGAATGTCCATACCAATAATGGTATTTGTGCAAGATGGATGCATTAAAATGCACCCTTCCATATTTGTCCCTCTTCACTAAACTTTATGTCCACATTTTGGCTACTCACTGCATAGCATCCTGTGCCATTAAATGCTGAAATGCAAACCTTTTTATAGGATTTACTGGTAACTGTCTGTTTGTGACAGATACTGCTGCTCCTGTGTCTATTAAGACATTTTTCCACAGTGACCCCTCTACCCAAATATCAATCAGTGGTCGTCCATCTCGACCCTTTTAAAGGTAGTCAGGAAAGATACCAGAGTAGGGGGCACATCCCTATTGTAAGGAAATCCACTCATCCTCTCCTTTATTATCAAATGCAATATGACACACCTCATGTTTTTGTTTGTCATCTTCTTCTGTGTCTGAATGATCTACATATTTAGGTTTTTCAATCTCTTTTTTAACTGTTGCCTAGCTATTCCTTCTGCCTGTTCTATCAAATGTTTCGGATTTACAGGTGAGACTGTTTGAAAATCTACCGGGCATACTTTCCCTTTTCCTGTATATTGATGGCTCTTATAACTGTTTTTACTAATATTGTAAGGTTTTTGTACATGATCCTGCTTTTCTGACTTTTCTTGTAAATTCGTTTGCTCTCTTTTTGGAAACACTCCTGTTCTTCCTTCTTTTGCGCCAGGCTTTGTAATGATCACAATTTTGCTTAACGTGTCCTATTTTTTACAAAAGAAGCATGTTGGTGCCTTTTGCTCATTACCTGTGCTTGATCCTGGTACTACAAGCATAGAGGCAGGAGCTGGTGGTGCTGACACAGCTCTTTCAGCTGGTGGTTGGTCACACCATCTTTGCCTTCCCTGTTTTTGACTTCACCAATTACTTCAAATGGCTCACTATTATCTTCACATGCAAAGATATGGTATGAGTATAAAGTCCCATCATCGGCCATAGTCCGTCCCCTCATTAGTTTTGTACCAAATCAGTGAGGGTATCAGAATTTTCTTCGTAGATACATTTAATATCCCTGGAACCCCTTTGACTTGTTCTAAGAAGCAATGTATTAACTGTTTTTGTATGTCTCTTTTCCCATGTCTCTGTCTGTTTTTTATATATGATTTGAAATGCAAGTCTGAAATGATCACTTTGTTCCATTAATTTATCTGTGATAGTAATTTTAAAATTATCTAATAATTTGGCTGTGAGAGGCTGCCCTTGTGTAAATGCCATTAAAACGGCTGTCATCGTCCTACTTTAGTGTTCAACTGATAATCATCTTGCTTTAATTGTATGAAAGTTTTAAAACATTTGGGAATGAAAATCCAGAAACATCTAAGTAATGCATCTGTCCATATATCAGATCCTGCTGTATATGCCACCCATTCTTCAAATGTAAGCATGTTATAAAATATGCCTTTTTTATCATTCCACTGTGGTAAACTCTGTAATAATCTAGACTGCGTATATAAATCTGTAGTGGTTCCCTGTCCCTGTTCTATAATTTGGACTGGTTTTGTGTTTTTAACTCTTCTTTAAGCTGGGATATTAAAATAGTATTTTGGAGGTTAGTCTCTGTTAATTCATCTAATTCTTCTTCCTTTTCCTTCAGATGCTGTTTAAGGTCTGTCATTTCTACCTGTAAGTGTTTAAGGGATATATGATACCTGTTATTGGATTCCTCTGTTGACTGCAGAGCTCCTATGCACTTTTGACAGAGATCTTGAATGTCAGTTTTGAACATTTTAAATTCATTTTGTTTCTCTTTTAAAACTTATTAAAATCTTCTGTCAATGTATCATAAACTTTGTTTCTGTCCTCATCTGTATGTGTAGCCGTGGCATCATTCCATGCTTGTACATAATTTTTAAAGGGAGTTACAAGATCTACAGGGGACTCTGTCAATAACAGATTTGATTGCTGTTGTAATTCAGAAATTAATGTACTGACAGGACATAACTGCTTTACATCTGGATATAATGAAAACTGTGTATTATTAATTAATTCTTTATCATTAACAGATCTGTCTGCACAGTCTAGTTTTTTAGCAATATCATGCAGTACTTGTTTATGGCATATTACACAAAATGCAGTTTCCTTTGAATCACACAATAAACATTTACTATGATATACTTCATTTTTTTGTTGCAAATACCAATCAAATGTTACAATCCACTTACATAATGCTGGTATGTCAACTTGCCCTAACAAGGTTTTACACTTACTAATGTGTTGTGTATACCAACATTGCAATTTACTCCATATTTTATCTGGTTGTTCTGCTACATTAAGAGTAAAACTTGGCTTACATTTGCTAGAATTCTGCCTGATAGCATCCATACTAAAAAAAAATGTGACGTAGGAAAAAGTCTTACCAGTAAGCAAGAAAACAGGTGATCAGGCTGTTGTTGCAGATGGCTGGAAATTTTTCAAAGTCACTTGAGAAGCTGGGAAAGCACAACAGGCAGCGGACTGCTGTGCTAGTGGATATTCCCCTTTTCTTAACGAAATTATGGCACTGCAACTGGAACTTCAGTCTCACTCCGGATGTAGACGTCTAAAAAACTGTACTACTGCAAGCTGCATAAACTGGAATACTTCTGTTCAGAATTGACACATACGTACAAATGTTAGTTACTGCAATTTAACTGAAGTGACCCTCTGCAGGGCTTACCATCACTCCTCCTGTGGTTGAATGCAGATTGTAGGTTCAAATGCAGGCTAGCTTGCCATTGAAAAAATTACATGGAGCTGCTTACTGCTTGGTGTGATGGATTTGCAATGCTCTTATGACACTCAGTCTTGCTGGCTAGATTCTGCTAAAATTCAAAGTCTGATTATATTTGCATTCACAGTCTGTTGCATACAGAAACTTGCAGAATATACACTGATGAGAGAATATACTTTGCAGCATCAACTTTAAAGAGCAGTAACAAATAACTTTTTATAATAAATCAAACGAAACCACGTTGCAGCTTAAAAGTACTGTTCCAACTTTACTTCTCATATAGTACAGATGATGTGAGAGATATAACATTTACCTCAGAACACCAAATGTGTTCCTACCATATCCCTAAACAACTGGATTTATACAGCTCTTTATATACTCTTTTTAAACATATTTTGGAGAATTGCTTATCCTGTAGAAACAATACTAAACTTCCTTGTTTAACAATGTCTTGTAAGAGACCAGCTTTTCTGACAGTGTGAATATCCTGTAACAGTGTCCTGATGTCCATGTAGAAAAACATATTTTTGAGGAAACACATTGTCCTGTATTCTGTTTGAATCTGTGTATAGAAACATGTGTTCTTATGTCAATGCTGATAAGCATATCCTGTTTTTTATGAAGAAAAACATATTTTTGAGGAAACACATTGTCCTGTATTCTATTTGAATCTGTGTATAGAAACATGTGTTCTTATGTCAATGCTGATAAGCATATCCTGTTTTTTATGAAGAAAAACATATTTTTGAGAAAACACATTGTCAGAGATCAGCTTTTCTGACAGTGTGAACATCCTGTATTTTATTTGGATCTTTGTATAAAAAACATCTGTTATCCTGTTTTTCCATGCAGAATAACATGCCATTGTTCTTTAAAAGCAGAGTTTGCATTTTTGTTCTTGTATACATCTTGCTCGAGTCTGTAAGGGAAAAATGTCCATTCTTTAAAAGCAGATTTTTTACACCCTGCTTTGAGTCTGTAAGGGGAAAAATGTCCATTCAGCAGATTCCTTTTCCAAGCCATGGTAATTTAGTATGGATGCTGATTACATATTACTAAACTCTATTTCTACATTTAAGCAAGCTTTATCTTATACATTATTTATGTTGCATAATTGCAGCAAAATTACTTTCAACCTTAGTATATTGTTGAGCACACTCTAACAATAGGGTACCCCAACATCAGTGGAATCATTACGAGGTACTTCAACACTAGTGGGACTGATGGTGGTCTGTATAACACCAATGGAATATTTAGTGTAAAAGCAGATGTCGGTGTGCATCATCGCTGCCAACATCAGCACTGTTATTCAAAAATTGCAGGCACCACTAAGAAAGTCCAAGAATAAAGTAGACACTGGCAAAGACCCCTGGATCCCAGGAACCAGAAGTAGGGGAATGTGATCCTTTCTTATTACAGACTCTGCTGCATTTGGTACTAGTAACATAACTTTCATCTCTCGAATTGCCCAAGGACACTCTACGGATAATGTCAGGGACACAGACTGGTGAATTACAAGCTGCTTTCAATGCATCTTACTATGGCATTGATAAAATATTAGTTGGTTTCTTGAGAGAAACATTCTATGCCAGCAGTTTCTTAACAGGACTTGATAAAACATTCCTTCTTCACTAAATCAACCATGTTTAGACTCAAGGTTCTCTCGTGTCACTCTCCTGCTTATGTCCAGAACATGAAGTCAGTGCTGGGACTAGGCCTGAAGAGCATAAATGCATCTGAATCAAAACTGTAAGGGCTCAGACAACACACAGGCCTTGAGAACTTTCTCATCAAGCTTCTTAGTCGCATCATTAAACCTCAAACAATGAATGAAAGGTATTGCACTTGCTGGCAAATGGTATTCATCCAGCAAAGACACATTTCATTTCTTATCCAGATATCCTGAAAAATGGAATTACCTAGTCTCATAAGAACAGTGAAGAGGGCAGAGTGTCCAAAAGTGACTGAAATGAAATCAATGGTACCAACTGCAATGCTATTGCAATGCCAAACATTAGTTAAAAAAAAAACATAAAAAAAATTAAAAAAAGCCTAGGCCCATTTTCTTTCCCCTGCTGTTAAGGTTCTGCAATGAAAGAAATGAAGGAGGGTTGTATGGAGTGGTGTGTTGTCCCAGACTTACTACCGGATACTTCTTTTGATAGGTTAGAAAATAATTATTTTTACTATTTAGCAACAGATTTTTTTAAAAATATGTATGCAGTGCTTGCATGTTAATTTAAACATTTTTGTTTTAATTCAGACTTTTTTGAATTGCCTTTTACATTATGAAGCATTTGCCTTGATGCCTGAAGTATCCGACTCAACCGAGATATAAACACACTCAGAGTTAGGGATTGAATGGATGAGGTGGCGATAACAGAATGAAAGAGGTTAAAGGGGGGTGAACACTGGCAGATAAAAGGGTCAAGATTCAAAACTTATTTAAGAACATACTAGGTTATGAAGGTATTGGGTCCCTGCAATGTATGGCAAGAAGATAATGTGCAGTAAATGTCTACAGATGAAAAAAGGGACAGGGCAGGGACTGCTACAAAGGGAGTTAGCTGCGACTTTTTATGGGCTCAACAGACCAGAGTCATTTGTACTCAGCACTTTTGTCTTAAGGAACAAACTGATTTAATCAAAGACACAAGATACATAGGTAACAGGAATAACTTGCCAACATTTAAGGACCTGCTGTGATGCAATAATTAACATATTTAAACTGGAAAACACACCTCTGCTTGACACCTTTTTTAAAGTTTATCAGTGTTTACTGATTAAAATGTAATGCATAGATCATCTTAAACTAGAATGCCATCCTGTTTTTATATGTGCAGTAAGGCACTCCAAGGTGTGCACTAAAGAAATTTTATGCATTGTCAAGGGTGACAGGATTCTTCCTTTGGCCTTGTTCTCAACACTTTCTTTTGCCATTCTCTGAAAATGTTCAATACACATGCTGCCATATTTTACTGCTTACATAAATGTAATTGAATTTACTGACCGCTTTGGGATGTTTTCTCTATAGTTAAAAGTTACTGGCTCATTCTGCTATCATTATAACCTGGTACCAGTAGGCCAAAGGCCTCTTTTTAAGGGAGACCTGTGGCCGTATTCATACTAAATAGGGAAAATAAGACACAAGGAAACTTCTACTTTTTTTTTATAGCTGCTGTGGGCTCTTTTACATCCAACATGGGCTACCACCAACTCGGACAGATACAGTCTTAGTTTAATGCCTTTTCCGTAGGACACATTACAGCCAACAGTACCAGGGGCAGATTACACTTCAGAAGACCTGGGTCATGCAACAGTCACCAGTGCTCCAATGTCACATTACAGTCAACACGGCTGTTAGGTCAGATTAACAGTCACAACTGCAGCTACTGGGGTGCATTACAATTACCACGGAAGACTACCCACTTTGCTGCCATAAGTAACCCATATTCCTGTTACTACAAATCTAGGGTTAGTTTGTCAACAAATCCTCATGATCAATGTAACATCACTAACACTTTAGGGTGAGTTTGCTTTCACAGCTGAGTGTAAGTGGGGATGGAGAATGAGACAATCATCAACAAAGCTTTAGTGACATCACAGTGCTCAAACAAGTTGTTTTTCTACAACCACAACAGCACAGTCACTTCACTGTCACTGACAGTCAAAGGTCATTTATCACCACTGCCTTGTGGTCAGTTTACTATCCTTGAAACTCAGTGAAAACTATGGCCAACCACACTCTCAGGTATAAAATGCATTGAAGATAAGGACCTTTCAGTGTGCACTACAATTGTCTCAGCGATGCTCTCCGTATCTATCAAAAATTAAAAAAAACAAAATATTATTTTTGCGAGACACATACTGAGTGAATTAAAGGTATACACTTCACATTAAACTGACTGTTGCTTGAGGAGCTGCCTCTTACAAAGGTCTCCCAACAACATTGCTACCAGACATCCTGTGCATGCAGCCAGTTCTGCTGTAGCATAAACACCTGGCAATCTAATCCTGGAACACTTGCTTTTACTCAAAATTAACCTCATGTATGACAGGGGGTGTTGGCCTGTTATCTAAACTCTAACTGGCTGTTGGACACCAAGAGGACGATCAAAGAGGAAAAAAAAACACAAGACTCTTGCAAATAAATTCTGGTTCTTCAAAGGTGTGACATCTGATTGTTAATTATTAAACCAAAGATATCAGGTCATTGTCACTTGCTTCCGAAGGTTTGGTGCACTTTAAAAGTTAAAATATCATTAGTCTTCTGTTTGCAAAGCAAATATCTAATTACTCAGGAAAAGACATGTCTGTTTCTGGCAGACAAATGATTCATTTTATTATGCTTGCTTTATCTCAAATTGATAATGCAGTTTGTTTAAAAAATGAGAAACATTCTCCCCCCTCTGTGAATGACTTGTACAGTGGTGCTTAGAGTTCAGTGTAACCAAACACTCTAAACAGTCTTGTTTAACTATTCTAAATCTCTAATGTTAACACAGTCTTTTTAAACAATGAGCTTTGGGACATAAACCATAAAATATCCACGTCAAATAGAAGGGCAGCATTCTTTATTCTATAAGTTGTACAGAGTTGTTGAACTGATCATACTGATTATTACTTCATCTCATGAACCTGCCAGGACAAAGTGTTCGTCTCTCTCGGACGGTAGTTTTTATGTCACCTCTCCAACACCATGTGACTCACATTTGTCATCTCTCCAGGACCATAAGACTCATGTTTGTCATGTCTCCAAGACCATGCATCTCTCACTCTGGCCCTATTGCCAGCTTCTAGGTCTGATTATATGTTTTATCCCACTCTGTACTAGTTATTTTTGACTTGTGCACATATGTATGCAGTGTTGTTCTGATTACATTACTGATGAACCTTCTTTTATTCCATGCCCTAAAAAGTTTGCAGCCAACACTCAGTAAATCGTTCACCCCTGTAGTACACAGGATTTACACCAGCCCACTGCTGTTCATTGCACACTTCAAGCAATATAGCAGTGAATGCGCATAGCTGAAAGAGACTTTCCATAATCTGAATAAGACTCGTGTGCCTCACTTGGAATGCCTCTCAGGATACATGGTAGCATGAATTCTGAGTGCCAATGAAATTACAGTCACATGACACAAATTCTTCCCAGCTGTGGCTGGGTAAGATGAGCCAATCACAAAAAGCTACATAACAGTGGCTGTGGAAGATGTGTAAAGATGGATTTGAATAAGAAAGGAAAAACTGACATGCACATGAAATCACCAAGTGACATGTACAGCAGCTGTACAGCAAATTTACAATCAACAAGGTAAAAAAAAATAGCATGATGGTACATAGATACCAGAAAGTTTTTCAAATTCCGCCTTTATGTCTTGACAATAGTCACTTGCATGAAAAAGAAACAGTGGTTTATTTGTATTTCTCTTTTTTGGTGCCTCTGCTGCTCCTCTTTTGCTATGCCTTACATGGGACAAACACTGAAGTGATAGGCAAGAGCTGTCTTTACTGCATAGCATCCACTTTGAGGCACATGATAACTTACCACATGTGTAGCTTCTGTCTGGAATGAATGTAGGTTGTTGTACAATGCATCTCCAGTGCCTGACAACCCAATAGTCACTACAAGAAAGTCAGCATGCATCAGACTGTTAATGCTCAAAATGAGAAGCAAATAATGCATCCCAAAGAAGGAAACCAGCTTTCCTTTGTACTGATAACACCAAGACCTGGGATTATTATTTTTGCAGTGGAACTGTCTTCTGCTGTTCTGGAATTTACTTTCATCCCATTTGAAAAATTTAAAAGTAGCTTTCAAAGAAAGGTCATGTGCCTATCTGAAAACTCAAGTAAAAGCTGCCTGTTTAGAGGTGCTGACTACTGAATTAGGATTAGCAGACTGGGTGTAATTTTTACTGCGTCTTCAGCCCTCAAACTTCTGTTATTACAATGATTTCACATCCTATTATTCCCTTACTACTGTAGCTGTGTACTGTACTAAACTGCAACTGTGCAGCACTCCTGGATCACAGTGTGTGTAATTTATACTACTATAGTCTGCATACCTCTTACAACTGTTACTGAACTAAACACATGCTGCCTTCTCACTACTATAGCTACGTGATGTACCAAACTACAGTTGTGTACGACTCTTGTATTATATGGTATCATGTAATTCCTTGCCTGTAGGTTCAAGTAGCTGTTACACAAATATTAGGGCATCTTCACCACACCTAGAACGTGTACTCCACAGCATGGTTTATCTACCTAACCTGTATAATTTGCCTACTGACTAAATTGGTTCAGCCAACATTCCTATCCTGGGTTATTCCACCTGCCTGGCAAACATGGAAGCCCAGTGTACCTTTATAACATCTGCTGCCAGCCTCACTGCACTTGGTTTTCTGAGACAGTGTAGGAACTGCCTATTGCTCTCTGACAGCCAACTACTACTGAACTAAATTTTCATGATTTGTGATCAGTATCAATATCTGCATTGCACAAAAGCAACTCTCTAACCTACACAGTTAAGCAGCATAAAATCACCCACAAGTCTACAAGATCTCACAAACATACACTGAGGTTATAATATAAAACTTGCACCACAAGCATCCAAGAATCAGTACTAGAGACTCCCCAGCAAATTCATTAACATACATCAAGTGTACTCAAATATCTGTAAGACAGTCACAAGGCCAGAGCTGGATGATGGTCAAATGGGGCCCTAGGCAGGGTAATGGCTCAGTTCAAACTTGTCAGTGCACAGTTTTCTTTTTACGTCTACAGTGACTGCAGATAATAGGATTTAATTTAAAACTTTTACTTAAACTTTTATAACACAAACGTTGACAGCCATTTGGTAAACAAAACAACACTGTCTCACAATGAAAACAGACTTAGCATGACCAACAATGAACTTCTCTGCACCTGAAGCCTCACATTCATTTAAACCTACATTCATAGAGAATGCATCTGGCCAGTGGCATACAAGTGTACCCTTTAAGCTGTTTTCAAACCATAAGCCCCTGCACACATTTTAGGGACATGCAAAAATGCATGTGTTCTTTGACTCACCTACCTAAGTTTAATAAACACACACTGTAACAATTGGTGCTGTAATATTTGTTATTTTAGACATTTTTCCAGTAAACAATGAAACGAAACATATGAAAAGTACAGTTGTGTACACTTACCATAAAAGTAGATGTTAGAGTGTATTCACTGTTGCAGTCATCACACTTGGCTTATCCTGCCAGGGGTAGGCCTCAGTCGGCCCGAATACCAGAGGCTTAGTATTTCTGTGTCGGTTGCTGTCACTCCAGTATTGACGTCAGGTCGTTAGTGGTATAAAATCAGGCAGCCGATGTCATTACATCAGTTTTTCTTGCCCCAACTGTCAGGAGCCCTCAAATAGGGAACTAGATTATGGTGGAAGAACACAACCAGTATAAAGTAAATACCAAAACATTTCCTGAAAGGAGACAGGAAGAGAGAGAGAGACAAAGAGGATGGAGGGTGGGAAACCACAACTGCAACAGTGAATACACTAACATCTACACTTATGGTAAGTGTACACAACTGTACTATGTTCTTCGCATTTCACTGCTGCAGTCATCACACTTGGGTCGATTCCCAAAGCTGAAGAAAAGGGTGGAGGCAGTCAAGAAGACTGGGGGCTGGCTAGGATGCCCTGCAAGACTGCGGTGGCAAAGCCTAACCTGGATTTGGAGAAGATAGACACCCTTTGGGGGCAGTTTCCCATGCTGTTTGTAACAGAAATGGATGCAGTGTGCTATCCACTTGGAGATTGTTTGGATATGGGCTTGCCCTCTGCCCCTGCTGCAAAGCTGACAAACCATTGGTTAGTTTTTCTGAAAGATTTAGTCCTAGCCAGATAAAATCTGAGCAGTCTGTGCAAATCTAGTGTGCAGAATCCTTTCCCCCTTATTTTGTGTGTTAGGAAAAAAGGGCAAATGAATGGATTGGTTGAGAGCCACACTGGACACCACTTTAGCCATGAAGGGTGGGTTATTCCTGAGGGAGACCCTGTCAGCATGGAAAATGATGAAGGGCTCTACAGCCATGAGTGCTTGTAGCTCTGAAACTCTTCTAGCTGAAGTGATGGCTAGAAGCAAGGCTGTTTTCCAAGAGGAATTTTAACTCCGCTGAAGCTGCAGGCTTAAAGGGTGGGGTGAGCTTTTCCAACACAAAGTTAAGGTCCCAAGCTGGGGTAGGAGCTCTTCTGGGTGGCCTTAATTGTTAGCCCCTCTCAGGAACTGTTTGATGAGAGGGTGTGAGAAGAGAGATGATTCTGTGCTGTAATGAGCAGAGATGGCAGAGGCATGAATTTTAATAGAAGAGAAGGATAAACCCCCTGTGTAGTAGGTCTGCTAGGTAATCCACGATGACAGGTAGGGAAGGCTGCGCTGTTTTGGCTCCCTTAGCTTGTATTCAGGTGCAAAACCTTTTCCACTTGTCAGCATAGGATTTTCTAGTGCTGGAGCATCTGGCCTCACGTACAACATCTAGGACTTGTTTGCTTAGGCTGGCAGCTTGAGGAAAGGTCAGGGAATAAGCCAGGCTGCCAGGTTCAAGGTCTGCAATTGGGGATGCATGAATTCTCCATTCTGGTAGGTGAGGTGCCATGGTGGCAAGGGTGACGGGCTGCACAGCAGTGGGTACCAGTGCTGGCATGGCTAGTCTGGGGCAACCCTTGTTTTTTCCTCCCTTATTTTGAGTGGTACCCTTGAGATGAGTGGTAAAGGGGAAATGCATAGATCGAGAGATTTACCCATTGGAAGGATAGAGCATCCACTTTCCAGGCCTTGCTATGAGGTTCCCTGGTGCAAAATTTGCTGAGCTGATGATTGGAGTGGGAGGCAAACAGGTCCACCTTTGGGGTGCCCCATTTCTGGGTTACAAGATTGGTTTTGTGGTCTAGCTGCCACTCGTGTTGATCTAGCAGGTTTCTGCTTAAATTGTCTGCCAGAGAGTTTAGGGAGCCTGGCAGGAATTGTGCTAGCAGGTGTATTTGCATGGCTGAAGCAGTGTGCCAAAAGGTCATGGCGAGCTTGCAGACAGGATAAGAGTGAGTCCCTCCCCGCTTGTTGATGTACCACATCAATGTGGTGCTGTCTGTTTTGATCACTAGAAGCCCCAGGGAGAGTAGGGGTCTGAAAGCTATCAAGGCATGATGAACAGCTATCTCTTTTTGGTTGATTTGCAGATGTATTTGATTTGGGCTCCAATGGCCCTGAATGCATCTGCCATCCAGGTGTGCACCCCAGGCATAGTCTGATGCATCTGTGGTGAGGGTGTAGGCGGCGTGGGGTTGTGCGAAGGGAAGTCCCTTGTTGTGGTTGCATGCTGTTGCCAATCACAGAAAATCTTTCCTTAGACAGGGTATCATAGGTATGATAGCTTCCAGGTCTTGAGAGTGTTGACACCAAAAGCTTTTTTAGGTACCATTGTAGTTTCCTTATATGCAGTCTGGCATATGGAATGAGTAGAATGCAGTAGGCCATGAACCCTACAGCTTTCAGGAGTTTCTTTGCGGATAACTGGCTTCTGGTAGCTAGTTGAGAGAAGAAGCCTGTCAGGTAAGGCTTGTTTTTCTGGAGTAAGGAATTCCATCTGGGATGCTGTATCCAGGCTTGCTCCCAGGAATACAATTTTTTGCGTGGGACTAATTCTGATTTCTTTTCATTGATAGTATACCCCAGAGAGGTCAGTAGGTCCTTTACAAAGGTCACGTGCTGTAACAGCTTTTTCCGACTGACTGTCTGCCTGGATCAGGCAAAAATCTAAGTAGGGGTAAATTTGAATACTTCTTTGTCTGCAAAATGCAATGGCTGTAGCCAGGCATTTTGTGAAAACTCCGGGAGCAGTGGATAAGCCAAAGGGAAGCACAGAGAACTGAAAGTGCATAGATCCTGCCCTGAAACATAGATATTTCCTGCAAGATTGCCTGACTGGGATGTGTAGGTAGGATTCTTTTAGGTCTAGGGTGGCTAACCAATCATCCTTGGAAAGCATAAGAAGAAGCTGCTGGATGGTGAGCATTTTGAATTTTGGTACCACCAGAAAGGTGTTTAGAATGGATAGACTGAGGATTGGGTGCCAGGTGCCCTCTTGTCTGGGTACCAGAAAGAGTCTGGAACAGAAACCTTGGCCTATTTGGTCTGCAGAAACATGCTATTGCCCTCATGGACAGCAGGGAAAGGACTTGCTTTTTGGCCTCTGCCCACTGGTTTGGAAGAAGATCTGGAAACCCTTTTGGGGTTGGCATAGTGTGGAAATAAACTTTGTATCCCTGGGGCACTATGTTGAAGACCCATCGGTCATTGGTAATAGAGGCACAGTTGTTTGCATGGAAGGAGAGTTTTCCTCCTAGGGGCACAAGCAGGTGGGCAGAGGTAAGGGGTGGAGGTGTAAAGTCATTGTGAGTTCTTACCATAAGGGGGTGGATTAGCACTCCTTGTTTTTGAAGAGGAGGAACTCCATTGCTTTAATCTCTGCATTCCCTGGGACTGCTGTCTGGGGGGGTCTGCTTCCCCTGGGTCTGGGATGAGCTGGGCTGGAAAGGCCGGAAAGAATCAGTGTTTGGAGGGGCAATGCCTACTGAATCTTGGAGGCTGGACCTGTAAACAGTCTGTTTGCACAGATTTACCTTTTTAAGATCTCTTCTGCCTTGGTGCCAAACAAATTGTCTTTGTTCAATGGTGTATCTAATAGTTTAGATTTGACAAAGTCTGCTCCTTAAGCCAAGCATGCCTTCTAAGGACAGAACCAGTGACTGCTGCCCTGCAAGATGCTTCTAGGGCATCAAAGCCACATTGCAAGGTGTGCTTAGTAACTTGGCTTGCAGAATGCATAAGCTCTTGTAATTCTTTACTTTATGCACAAGCAGGAAAGGAAGATATTTTTTGTTTGAGGAGTTCAATTGTATGCTGCTGATATTTCAGCATGTGGAACTGACAATTTAGTGTTCTAATAGCAAGAGTTGCAGAGGTGTATACTTTTTTAGCCCATCTGTCTAAAGCTCGGGAATCCGTCTGAGGGAGTGGAATTCTTAGCTGAGGTTGCTTTAATTCCTTTAGGTCCTTGGGAGATAACCTGTGGATCAGCAGTAGGATTTTTGAAAAGGAATTTGAGAGAGTCAGGGACTCTGTAGTATCTGTCAGGTTTCCTGGGAGGAGGAGGAGGAAGGGTGCCAGGAGTCAAACTGGATTCCATAAGAACATCATCCACAACATCCAGGACAGGAGGAATGGCTAATGGTCTATGCTGTGGTAAATCTAAGAATTCTCTGAGTCTCTTTTTTGACTGAGGGTAGTCCTGACATTCCCATTGGAAATGCTCCCTTTAAATATGTAGGGTTTCACCAAATTAAAATTCCTCAGGAGGAGAGAGAGAAGGAATGGATTCCTTTGCATCAGAATCCTCATAAGCAGAGAGGGGTTGCATGTCTTCATATTCAGAAACTTCAGAGTCATCGGACTCCTGTTCAGATAAAATGACTGGGGACAAGTTGGAAGGGGTAGCCTGGCTTCCCCTAATAAACATAATAAGGTCTTCTGCCATTTTAAGCATTTGAGATTGAGGCAGGGAAGCAGGTGCCTGAGCTTGCATCATCGTTTTTTAGGCGTAGTTTGTACCCTGGGCCTTAGAAACTCGGTAGTTTTAGAAAGAACTGAAGATCCGAAAGAAGTCATCGGTTTGTGACAAGTATCGGTAGTGTGAAGAACTTCCTCGGAAGCCAGTGCCTGCTCAGCGGCTCCAGACCCATCCAAGGTAGAGACATCCGCAGGATTCTTAATCAAAGAAGAGTCTCACGGCATACACTGAACGGGTCTCAGTAGTGGCCTGCGAATCCACCGAAGCGGGCATCAGGGGCTGCGAAAGTGCCTCACTGAGGACCAGAGAACTGACTACTAGTTTAACGGAAGCATCGTCGGCAGTTTTGGACCTGTGCGGTCTGTCTCGGTCTTTATCCTCACATTTTTTTGGAAGATCGGTAGTCAGATGGCTTACTGAAGCCATATCTGAATACGAGGACTGAGAGCGAAAACATTTAGCTACAATAAGGGCACGATGACTTACAGTTCTGGCATTGAAAAAAAAAGCACAAAAGCAACAGGGAAGGACGTCGTTGTCTGGGCCTAAACAGGTGACACAGTAAGAATGGAAGTCTCGGTGTGGTATTTGCTTTCCACAGACGAGAGAATTGTTAACTTTTTCTGACATCGGTTAGAGTAAGAAAAAAGGATCCCCAATGGGATACTTAGCTTTAGAAGACTTCAACTTCAGTTCAGAAACGAAAACTCGGGTAGCGGCCGAAAGGCACTCCTGTGAACTGCTTCTGCTTCGGGCTCCTCGGCAAGAAAAACTGATGTAATGGTGTTGGCTGCCTGATTTTATACTACTGACGACCTGACATCAGTCCTGCAGCGATAGCAACCGATGCAGAAATACTACTGGTATTCGAGCCAACTGAGGGCTACCCCTGGCAGGATAACCCAATCATGATGACTGCAACAGTGAAACATGAAGATCATCAATAATGACAAAACTACCCATTTCATTTTTGTTTATGCAGCATCAGATACTATGTTACTACAGCTAGGACTAAACCATAGAAATCAATGGTGCATTAGAAATTGACAATCAATGCAAAGCAGTGCAGTGTTGTCAGTCTTGCTGAACAATCTCAGTAGTGGCTTACAGTACGGACATCTCTCCATTCCAGAATGACCGTTATCAGAGATCTCAGCACATTCTTAAACAACTCCACATCCTTTTGTCCACCATACAGGAACAGGAGGCAGGATGTCCTTTTACCTGATCCAATTAATGACTGAAGATATCTTATCAAGGTCAAAACAAATCATTCCTTTATATTCTATCTGGATAAAATCACCTATAGAATATATTGTCCCTTTTAGTATGCATCCAAACATATCACACAGCTAGGAAAACCTCAATTAATGACTGAAGATATCTTATCAAGGTCAAAACAAATCATTCCTTTATATTCTATCTGGATAAAATCACCTATAGAATATATTGTCCCTTTTAGTATGCATCCAAACATATCACACAGCTAGGAAAACCTCAGAGGTTGCTTACTGAAAACATCACCATGCTTGAAGCTCTATCCCTATTCTCAGACTCTTACAGATTCCTGAAAGATAAGTTATGTCTACCATTCAGTGTTAAGGGCCCTGCTCATCTTATTCACCTACAACTCCTCAAAAAATTCAAACTAAACACTTGATCCTCCATCAACAAATAAAAAAGAGACACTGGGGAACAGACTTATTACTTACAAAACAGCTGCCCCTTAGTCATAAATTCATAATTCATAATTCATAATTAATAATAATAATAATAATAATAATAAGCATAATTCAGTTTCCTCACTCTTGTTTACCTGCCTGCTTAAGATCTAGAAACTACATTTTCCATCTATGAAACACCCACTGGTAAAGGTATGCTTAAACCGTAGGCAGTGGGCACAACATAACAGTGTGCTTCTCTGACTTAGTACATACTGTGTTCACAGTACCTGCAGAACTTTTGTCTGAAATTGTACTATAATTATACACAACCACTTTAAACCCTGCGACATATATTATTTGTAGAAAGTACAGTTGTGCAAGAGCTTACTGCTTCTAATCACTGTTGCAGTATTCCTTACAAAAGGAAGAGGACAAACTACTGAAGACAATGTGTGGGAGGAAGCAGAAAAAGAGGAATTAACCAACATGCTTTGGATAACCGATCTGGCAAAACCTTCTATGGCCCTAGAAAACACATTCAACGTATAATGTTTTGTACAACTGTGAACAGAAGACAAACTGGCTACTTCAAGAATTGAATAGTATCTAAGACTTTGAAAAAAGGCCCCCCAAAGGAGGTAGATGCCTAGTAGAGTAGTCTAACAGAGAAATGCATCTGATAACAGAAACAGATGCGATATCAATGAAGAAACAGTTTGCTTGAAACTGGCAGCCCAAGTTTCCTGTCAAAAAGGGAACAAAACGTTACTTATATTATCTGATATCTTTAAACTTGTGAAGGTAAAATCTAAGTTGTCTGTGCAAGTCCAAAGACTGACGAAGCCTTTCACCTTTATTATGAGGTAAGGGAAAAGGGGATGAAAGATTATTAAATCGGTTCAGAGAAAAGTCATTGACTACCTTAATCTAAAGAGAAGCACTGTCCTTGTGAAAAAACAATGGGGGAACACCCATAAGAGCGTGCAGTACCCAAACTCTCTTGGAAGAAGTCATTGACACCAAGACAACAGTCTTCCAAGTACAACACTTTGAAGAACTGACTGCAGGTTCAAAACCTAGCTGAGTTAGCTTTCCAAGCACAAAAGTGTGGTTACATGGAAAAGGAATAGGCTTTTTTGGAGGCTTAATGGGAAGGATGCCTTTAAGTACTGTTTTACCTCAATCTCGGATAAATGGGAGAATGCAAAGGCAGATGCACTGAAATGGCCAGCAAATAGGAGTTAATAAAAAAGTTAGCCAGACAAGAGGTGAGCAGCTCACACAAATATGAAAGAACAAGACAAATACCCACAGGAAAGCTGTCCTGATTTTGTACCTTCTACCATAAAGAAAATATTTTCCATTTAGAAACACAAAATTTTCTCATATTTGGTTTTCTAGACGTCTATAAAACCTGGAGCATGTCTTCAGAAAAATGATGTATAAAAGGAATTAAAAGCCCATCACCCAAAGAGTCAACTGCAGGATGAGAAGCTAAGAGTGAATGAACGAGCCCTTGTCTTGTGTAAGCAAATCTGTACTGTTAGGGAACTTGTGACAATTGCTTTTGGCTAGGTAAAAATGAAGGGGAAACCAATGCTGTCTGGGCCAAAAGGGAGTCGCTAACAAGGTTTTGGCCCTGCCCAACAAAAACTTATGTAACACCTTTGGCAGAAGAGAAAGAGGGAGAAAATGCATAAAGAAATATCCCCATCTAAGAAAAAAACATGGTGTCCACTCTCAATGCCAGTGAGCTTGTTACCCTGGAACAGAACCAGTGGAGTTGGTTGTTCTGGGGGACACAAATAGATCTATTTAAGGAGATAAAGCATGAATGAAAAGGTAATCCAGATAACAAAATATATGAATGCCATGAAGTCTGCAATATGCCATTACAGGACTTGGGCACTTGGTAAATACCCCCCAGTTGTAAAAAGATCAAAGGGCAAAGCAGAGAATTGCAAATGAGAGGAACATTCAAAGAATCTCAAAATCTTCTTGAAAAGAGTATGAATAGGAATGTGGAGACGAGCATCTTTTACATCCAGAGAGACAAGAAAAGCTTGAGGATGAAGCAAGGAAAACAACGTTTGAAGAGTTAACAGCCTGAAACTGGACACCAGAAGGAGAATGTTGAAACAGTAAAGGATCCAGGATTGGCCTCCAGGAACTCTCTTTCCTGGGAACTAGAAACATCTGAGAATAGAAACCCCTGCACATTTGAGAGGGAGGAACCGGATGAATAGTGCCCTGATCCAAAAGACTGTGAACGATTGGAGGAAACAGGGACAACTGGTTTGGAGGAGGTTGAAGAATGCCTGCAAAAGGGTGAAGAGACTTCCATAACAATCTTTAGCTCTTTCTGATAACAGAAAGAACCCACTTATCTGCCCAGAGACTTTGTAATCAACTCTGGGATGTACAACTAATAGACTGAAGGCGGACTATGGCATTTGGACTGGTGGCAAAGAAGTTCTGTGGTTTTAACTTCCCCTACACCTTTGGGCTTAGGTTAGATGTTGTACATATGATGCTTGGAAGGACCCACATAGCCTATGGTTGCCAGACGTATGGCTACCCCTGGCAAGATATTCCTCTTGTAAGGCATACTGCAACAGTGATCTTGAAAGTATTTTTTGAAGTACAGTTGGTCTCCCATCTTTGAAAATGATCAAAAGTAATTTTTAGAGGAACTGTTAAGATACCAGTACTTCAAATAAGAGCCAGCAAGATAGTACAATGTGTGCTTTGTAATTCAAGAAGTCTAAATAAAAAGCTTACAATCTGGAAAACAATGTGCGATGAAATGATAAACGGAAAACTTAAAAATGCTTCTAATGTCTAGTCATAAAGATCTGCTAAGGGAATTTCTATTAATGCTGATCAGAATTTTTAATTTTAGTGAGCAAATCAGCAGCAGAAATAATTTCTGTTAAAAAAAATAAATGAGGTGAACATAATGTGGCAAACTATTTTTTTTTAACTCATTCCCTACAGTACAGCTCTTTTGGGTATGTACTTTAAACTCCAAATGGGTGTAGCTTGAGACTTTAAAAAAATTAAGTTATTACCCTTATAGTTCTAACAAGTACTCTGTGACAGCAGACAAATATCAATTCAGTTGTGCTTGCCATCATGTATGCTTCAAGATAAAATATTCTGATACTTTGTATGTAGCATGTTTTTGGAATTAATAATGCAAATATTAACAAGCAATATTTGATGCCTATAGGAGCAGAAGGAGGCAACTACAGAAACGCCTGGAGGTGCACTCGGCTGTAATGAAGTACCTTAGAATATGGACTCCCAAGTCTGAAATGGGTAGGTTTGTCTGCTCAAACTTTACTGGAAGGAGATCCAAATACCCTTGCAATATGTTTAGAAAGGTCTGTTTTACTACAGGAATCCAGTAAAGGAAAAACTGCAAGCTATTAATGAATACTGGTATGACAAACAGCTTAATTTAGCCACTAGATAACAAAACATACTAGATGTATTCTTAATGTTAAAATAGAGCCCATTCGTCCTTTGCAGTCATATAGCTCTTTTGATCATGTGCATGTGTGCAAGTGATTGCCCAATCGTGTGTGTGTGTGTGTGTGTGTGTGTGTGTGTGTGTGTGTGTGTGTGTGTATTGGGTTATCTAATGATTATATGGTGACTGAAGACCTTTCAGAAAGGAAGTTTTAAAGGATTGATTATAATATGATCAATAAGGAAATATTTAGTTGCACAAAAAGTGGAGACCATCACTGATATGATAAAACCTCTTACTATATTTCAACGAATACCATCTGATTGCGTAGTAAGGCTCCGACTAACAACTCAAAGGATAACCCTTGGTGGAGTACAAAATGCACTCCTTTTCATGGAAGGAAAGTTTTGGTCTATGTACAAAATTATTCAGTTAAAATGAAGTCTAAACAGCAATATCAATACATGGATATAGCCTGGTCAAGCATACAATATACTGGGCAACAGGAAATCATTTTACAAACACTCAAGGAACTATTCTGAGAGACACTTTAGCAACTTTACCCTCAAGGAAGAGGACAGTAGTATAGCACAGCAAAACAAAATTATGAAAACATTTGCCAAGTTCTTCTCAGAGTAGGTTCCTATGAGTGCCCAGACTTAGGTGATTTTGGTGAATGCCCAGTTATTCTGGATGACTGGGTACTTGAGTCATTAAACAAAATACATAATCAGCTACTGGACCAGAGGGTATAACTGGATTCTTTTTAAATCCAATTAACATCAGTATCCTTATCTGTTTAACACATTTTGTTCAGTTAAAATTTCAGTGGGGCTTGTTCTCAAAGAGTGGAAAGATGAAAATGTTCTGCTCGGCTTGAAATGCAGGGATGTGGGTAATGTTGAAAACTATACTTTAGCTTCTACTTTGGGGTAATGGTTTGACAAGAGTTTCTCTACAATTAATCTGTTCAAAAAACTTTGATATAAATCAGCATGGTTTCAGCCAGAGCAGGCCGCGTGTGCAGAATCTGTTAATCTTTATATAGCTGTTACTGAGGTACTGTACAACAACTTTGCAGATGACATTATATTTTTGGGCCTAGAAGATGCTTTGATTTGAAACTAAGCTCCATTACTACATATACAACAAGTAGACAATCTATACACACAGCTGAGAAGCTAACACTTATGATTCAGTGCGATAAGGAAAAAAAAATACTTTATGTACAAACCACAAAAACAACACTAAGCATTTCTAAATCTCAATGATCTCATAAAGCCTTAAAAAAACAACAAAACCTTCCTCGCAATGCATACAACTAAACAGCTTGCAAATTCAATACTCATTTCACACAAGCAGCCTCTTCTCTACTTAAAAAACAATATTATCACTTCAATGAAAATGAAAAACAGTTCATTTACATGCAGTATTAGTATCATATCATGTCTCTTCAGAATATCTGAAAGCAACTGCTGACAAAATAGCATATCCAGTATCGACTCTTAAAAACAGATCCATCATAGAATTACATTCTCAGACTATATTGAAACAATCGGCCAGCATCCCAGCCTATAAACCCAGCAGAGACAGACCTAGCTTCACTGCAATAACAGGACTCTCTTCCTCAAATGTTTGACAAAAATGTTCACTACCAAATCATAAGCAGCATAAATCAATAACAACCTACTATCACATACCCAGTATTGTTTCTGGTCAAATCATAGCACAGAAACAGCATTATTAACATTCTGAAACACAATAAATCAGAAACAATGATGGCAAACTGATAGCATTTTCTAGTCCTAGAGCTATCTAAAGCTTTTGATACTGTATCATCAGCTTCTCCTTGTTGGAATATCCAAACTACACATCTTACATCACTGTGAAATGGCTTACAAGCTAACTCAATACACGAGAAAGTACACTGGGAAGGTCTTATTCTTCCTTCTTACCTGTATCAGTAGGAACACCACAAGGAACAACCCCAGTACCTCCACTATTTAATATTTTAATCAATGAAACGTTTCTTAAAGATGAATCACAAAGTATTGTTCAGTGAGTGGATGACTCCATTTTAATATGTTTGACCACAACAATACCATAACTTCAAGCTTCAACTCAGTCGTTTAAATATTTTTTTTTTTCAATATTTTTGATACTTGGCTTCAAACTTCACAATCACTACCAAACGTCAAGAACGCTATCTGGACCTACTTTGCAAGAAAATTTACAACAAATTATAATCATATCATTTAATACAAAAGCAGAACATGTATACCAAACAAAACTACTTAATGTAATCATAGATAAACTTATGAACTTTTGCAAACACATTTGGACTATACCAACAAGATTAGATTTAACTATGACTGTAATATAAAGCAAAATTGTACTTCAATGAACATGCCCAATGTGCAACATAACATTCTCTCTTGATACCCAACCTATTGAATACCTTACCAATCCTGTAATATATTCAATTAAAACACATATACAAAAGTGAACAAAACAGAAAAATCTGCAGTTGGCAACAAAACAGAGTACACCATTGTGATCTAAAGAAACTAAACTGGCTAAAATGATAACAGTATTTGAATTTCTCACAGCCTAAAACAACTCGCAGAATATTGCCCAGCAACTTCTAGCCAAATACAAAGATATATCCCAGACAGACAGATCACTCAAAAATCAAACAAACAATCATTAAGGTGATTCACTACTCTGTCTACAAAGCAAGAGAGTTGGATACAGTACAACCTGATCTCAACTTTAACTTTTTAAAACTAAAAAAAAAAATATATATCTAGCAGACAACAGGATATATCCATCTGACACTAATCCAGGCTATAACTTTTTGACTCATTGTGCCTCAACGCATATGATCCACTACTATTCTTTAATACTACGTAAGCTCAAACATAACTCAATATTATTACAACTATTGACTCCCTGTAGTTTTCTCTATTTTCCCCATCACGTTTCTCCTGACACGTCTGCTTAGTTCTCTTTCTTCGACTGTTATTTTGCCTTAATCCCAGATGTTCTCTTTTCTCCATTAACGTTCCTGTATCAAACCTACACATTTTCACTACCCTTTTTTGTCTGCTAATCATAGTCTTTTATACTACTCCATAATTCAATAATTATGGCAATTATTTCACACCAATGAACACTAAAAATGTTTAACAGTTACTTGTTTTACCATTGCCATACAGCAATGATGTTAAGTCAACAGTTTTCTTTCCAACATGATTTACTACTTGTAAACATATTTTTGGCTCGTGTGCAACTGTGATCTCGGTTTCATATGTGGACCTTTGTACATTACTGCAAAATATTACTTTCTGCATTTGAATGTGTATTTTCTTTTTCAGAGCTCATCTTTCTTCAGGGATCTGCTGAAAAGTTAACCATATTCATTACACCAAGAAAGATTTTGCTTCTGGATTTGTCTCAGAACTTGAAATCGTTCAGCATAAAATAAGTACACTCCCCAAAGACACGGAGGATACACAGTGGCTGTGATGGATGATATTTTTGTGTTTGGGCCTGAGAAAAAGTCACATGATAAAAAGGATTAAGGTAGTACTTCAGACCACGTAAGAGAGAGAGCTCACATAAAAGTGTTGCTTTGGTAGGAATTAAATAGAGCATTGCAGACAGTGCATCAGTGAATATGGCAACAGACCAGATCCAAGTAAAAGCTTTGACTGAGTTGTCAACTAGAGGTAATGTTAAGGATCCCAGACTAGTACTTGGCATGGACTATCAAGAATGTTTCATTCTCAAAGAGAACCGTTAAAGAAAAGTGTGACATGGAACACATTGGCACCCAAGAACAGACTTTCAAAACAGTCAGGTCTACATTAGTGTCCAGACCAGTACTTATTTGCTCTGTCAGTAAACGGAATATTGTCACTGCCAACGCCACCAGCTATGATATGCATGCAGCTTTACTGCAACAATCTGATGGAAGACTGAAGCCTGCAGTGTTCTGTCCTACACCAATGAGACAGAGACTCACAGGAGACACCCGCAGCAAATGAAAATAAATGCCTAAGAGGAGTATGACCATATGACCAGTTTTAAAATTACCTATTGGTCCTGGACCATTATTTCTGAAGTCTTAATGCTGCTTATTTTTAAATGAAAACAAAAAGGCATGTGCATGCCAAATGTTAGAAAATTTAGCACTTAAGACATTTGGCATTTTAGAAATACAAATGTATGCATAATGTGCTACCTGAAAAGATAATTTCTTTTCTCGGGGGGGGGGGGGACAACCTCAGTCATGATTTATGTGATCACTGACTGTCTGTATTAACCTTATAAGGTTTTACCTATAATGCATGAAGCAGTACTGAAACTAGCATCCACCATAGAGTTGACTGAGAATCTTGAGTAGTGAGAACAGCACAACAGATTTACACACACTATATCAGGTCTTCCAACTGTCTTGTGTCCTGAAATAGTGCATGACATTTACATACATCAAGTAATACTGGCAATGCTATTTCATGACGTATCAACCATACAGACATGCGATATGAAAAGATTCAAACCTATTAAAGCATTAGACTATACCTGCAAGCTATTCGGAGTGATGTGCCAAATGGTGGAGGGGCCCTGTAAACAAAATTACACATTCATCGATATATGATTTCATGATGATTGATATAGGATTTCATGACCACCATGTTATTGCCAGTATAACAAGGTGTTCATTTCCAGCAGCACTGTGAAGTTATGTGGCATTTAGTTTCCTTCAGGCATCTGTCACAGGGCCAACAGGTCACACTTTTAGTGCCTTAAAGGAGCCAGATGTCTTCTTAACTCAGCATTTCCTAGGGGAATGGAGGGTACAGAAAGCTAGAGAATGACATGTCAGGAAACTCTATACATATTACAGGGCCTTCTCCATTCACTGACCTCTACCTGTAAAGGAAACATGCTCTCTAAAATAGTCTATGCAGTTTTCCTCTACACTACTTTCCTCGACATGTTCAAATTCACACCTGACATTCACCCATCTGTAGTTCTAGAATCTGGTTTTCAGTTCAGTTTATAAAACAACCTGTGATAAGTGCAGTCAAACATTTTTTCTTTAACTTAAATATTGTTCAAATTAATAATCGTACAATGGTTTAACAGCAGCAATATGAAAGGGTACGAACAAAAAATTCCAGCATTACAATGAGATGGCATCTTAACAATCAAGGCCCAGGGGCCAGCCTGAAAAATGCTCCAACAACAAAGAATTATGGCAGTCATACTCTGGTGACCCTCAAATTTAAGAGAGATACAGCAGAGAGAGATGTCCACTCTGAGATAAGGGACTTTGTTCCATTTTACTCGGATGGTATTTACAAACATTCACTTAGGTTTTCCATTTTAAAACTGTAGCTGTGTACTAAAATACAAGCTGAATTGATATTCATTAAAAGACAAAAGAAAAACAGAACTGGTTAAGAAGCCTACTTGCTTTTAGGTTCTATGTTTTCTTTAATAACTACTTCAAAACATATCTATTTGGCCCATTCAATAAGAATAACCAATCCCACCTGCGCATAACTTTTACTAGTGTTTGAGCATGACTGTGATAATTATTAAGCTGCAGTGAGTACCACTTGGCATATATATGCCCACAACCTTCAGCTACATTGTTTCACTATTTCTTCTGAGATCAGTTGTAATACTTCTGCTCTAGGCTGTGTCCTTGTGGTGCACACAATGCAACACTGAAGTTATTTAATCCATTTTGCACAGGGATCTTTCTTCTGTTCTATATAGAATATATCAGTGTATAGCTTTAGCTTGATCTCTGTTGGTTGCTGTAGTTTTTGATTAAACAGGGATGTGTGTCAATGTTACTGTGGTTATTTTATTGGCTAGGCATATATGCATGCATAGCTACTTTCCTACCAGTAAGATTAAAAAAAATAATAGAAAATACAAAGAATGAAACATTAATGCAACATTCTTAATGCAAAAGAAAGAAAAGTGTGTGGGTGTGTGTGTCTGTCTGTCTGTACATGCACACACATGAATTTATGTCGTATTACTGAGTTTCGGGAACTCGAACTTCATATGGTCAAGTCCATATGTTCGACTTTCCAAAAAATCGAACAAAATTAAAAATCTATGTTTTTGATATATACCCAATCAGAGATCGCCTATAGCGGGGAAAAACATTGCTGGGCCGTTGTCAGGACTTTGCTTTTTCCTCCACTGTGGTGCGATCTCGGAGTTGGTATATTTAAGCGTGGGGGGCACACATCGGGTGGTGTGGGCTGTCTCTGGATTTTTTTAAATTTTGACAAGTGTTTCTTATTAAACGGATTGAAACAGAGGTTCTGCATCCAAGGACCGACTAGACAGGACACCTAAGACTGCTGTTGTAGTGCCTTCCAAGAACCAATATGAATTTGTGTCAAGTGGAAATGTATTGCAAATAAGTAAATCACAACAGTTAAGCACTTTCATTCTTCTCTGTTAAGAACATTATTAGAACTATATACATGGACTCCATTTTTGGTTTAACTAGTGTAATCACATGATAAATGAAATTACATGGCAAATGAAAACCTCCCCATACCATTCTTAAAGTTACAGTCACCTCACAAAATGCTAAATATCAGAACTTACTGATTAAAATTCAAAACATAAAAACTTTTTGTGACATTAAAATACACCATAGTAAAAAAAAAAAAAAAGCATAAGCAATCAGTTGTAGACATTAAGTTACAAATTTAGTGCCTTTAATTGTAAGGCAACATTAACAGAAATATATTAATTTAACCCTGGGTTCTCAGAGACAATTAACTGCCAACAAGGCAATTCACTTCATTTCAGCTTTTTCTCCCAACTCTCACAGAAATCTGCACCTTTACCAAAATAAAAAATAACTTTTTAAAGTTAGTACATACCTTTAAATGCCCCCCCCCCTTTTGTTACTGTATAGGAGTGTTTATAAATCTTAGTCTGCAACACATGCTAGGTCTTTCTTACGCAAGACAAAGGATATGCAAGGTACCCCTCTTGTTGTACAGTTGTATCTACCCATGCAAAATAAAGTTTTTAAGTAAAAGGGGTGGTGATGTTTATACTGTCATAAGTAAGTCTATATTGCAAGGAAGGCCTGCACTTGTACATCCCCCTGTTTTTGTCAGTGTTTCCTGTTACTCCACTGGTCCCTTTTTCTAATAAACTTTTACCATTCATACTGTGTTTTAAAGACATAATTAGGGGCTTCATCTAGTTGTTTGAGTTAGACCATTGAGACCAAACACACCAGACCAATTTCTGCAAAAAAAATGTTCTTCACCTCACCGGTACTGTATGCAGACAAGCATACTTTTTTTTTTTTTAATTTTCTTCCCTCTCTTTCACCCTGGCATGGAAAGCAAAACAGGCAGCATGGTCCTCCCCCAAATGAGCAACAGACTTGTGCAATAAAAGATTATGGGGAGATAGTCATGTTGAGCCAAGACAAACCGCTAACGAAAGAGGGCTAGAAGTTTAAGAAAACAAGGTGGACTGTTCTTCGTTGGGTATCATTATCGATTATGCATGGTTGCACAAGTTTCATTTAACTGATATAATTATACAGTTCACGGACTGATTCTTCAACAGTGGGTGAACAGCAATGCTACAACAGTGCTGGTCTTTATTGAAAGAAAAGTTAACTAATGCCTAGGAAGAGCTGCCTTTGCCAGATACAGCAGAAGTAGCCTAGACCTTCCTGCAACTCAATGTTGTTGTCTTTTGGCGTTTCCCGGTTAGGGGTGGCCACAGCGGAACTCCGGTCCGCTGATTGGCTAGATTTTCATGGTGCCAAGTTGCCAGCTCAACCCCCAACCTTCAACGAAGGCTCACGCATGTCTTTTGGAATGCCACTCAACCACGGGGAGGACAAGCAGGCTCCACACAGAAGGCACTCCCAGCACACTAGCTGAGAATCAAACGGGAGAACCTCTTGTGAGACAACAACGCTACCGCTGCACTACCGTGGATTTTCCTGCAACTCAATATCCTTCCTAAACTGTCACCTCCAATGTCCTGGGCGGGGGTGAGTGGGAAGGGCAAGGAGGGAGAGAGTACCAATGCTTTTCTCTTCTTCTTTTCCCAGTTTTTATAGGGATACATAGTTCCAAAGGCCTCTTGGAACATGAGTGGCATACCAAGTTATCAAACAGAGCTATACTTACTGCATGGCAAATAACTGGGTTATATCAGCAGTTGCCCCCATAGACTACAGTGAAGTCAAATGCATGAATGTAAAATGGTAACAGCTTCAAGGCTATCCAAGCAGGTTCTCTACCACATCTGTTTCTGGATATGAAGGATTAAACATTAAATGGTAACAACAGAAGGAAAGTGTAATAAATAACAGCAAAGACAGCACTGAAAAGGGTCAGCAGGCATCCTGAGAAATCCAACAGCCTTAGATGGCAACAAAGAGGGGGTCTATATTAGATCACCGAATGCTTAGGTAAGCGAATGGTGATTAATCAACCCCATATAAGCAAAAGCTTACAAACCCAAACTGTCAGAACAGCAATTTTTTTTCAAAGGAAAAAAATCACTGTTCCAACAAAAAAAGCACATTAAAACATGACATTAAGTGGGGGGCTGTTCCCCCCACACCACCCCTACTTAAATATACCAACTCAGAGACTGCACTACAGTGCTGAAAATGGCAAAGTACCGAAGCGGCCAAGAGAATTCTTTCCCAGGGAAAGAATTCGCTTACATGCTGCTTTGATAGTTTGCAATTTCGGTTTTGTCAGTCCAGCCAAGACGCATTCGAAAACATGCGTCTTTCATCTGCTGATAGGAACCCCAAAGAGGGGCATGGCATCTCGTTTTGTTGAAGCGATATCAGCTTAGGAAAGTAAGTTGGGGCTCGTCTAGTCACAAGAAGGTTTTTCTATACTTCCATTCACTTTCACTGGGTTTCAATATCATAACACCATGATCTTTGTATTAAGACTTGGAGCAATTTATTATTTAGTTAGATTTAGAAGGATTAGGCTAACTATTGGCTTTCACAGACTGGGAACAGATAAGTTATGAGTCTTCAGTCTGAAGCGTGCCAATGTTGTAGAGGTGTACAAACCAACAGACAATCAGTTATGATTAGCTTTAGGAGATTTTTTCCGAAATCCATGGATTTCTTTTTAAACATGAAGAAACAGGCCTAGGACACAAAGGCGGTGTCAGAGTTTTTTTTTTTTTTTTTTTTTTTTTTTTTAAACATTAGTATGCTTAACCAAGTTAAAAGAAGCAGGCTGTTCCAACAACTTAAGTAGTCCAAACTATAGGTAGCATGCCTCCAAAGAAACATATTAATAGAAGAGAACATAAGCTGGTCTGCCATGCATGTTATTTTGATATGGAGTCCTCCTTCAGGAGAGGGCAGAAAAGGAGTCAATAGTTTCACTGCAGTGGTTATGTATACATTTTCAGATTTTAGAGGTATTTCAGGACCAGGAAGCAGTGCTAGGTTGTGTTCATGTCGGAGACATTAAAGTCGATCTTGGCTCTGTATATCACTATGCAGGGTGCCCCCTGGTGATAAAGGGTACCTTCAGAAGAACTAAATATGAAGTACAAGGGGAACTAGCACTGGGCCTTTGGCATCACATATTCCCCTTTGATTTAAACAACACAACCCATAGCTGTAACACCTTGTAGGCTAACCCTCTTAAAGAACTCTTTCAATTTCTTGACAACAGTGGGCTCTCTCTCCTTAATCAGAAACAAAGGATAGTCTTTTTATTCAGCCACAAGGTTTTGTCTGGATAATATTCTGGTGACTACCCCTCTGGCTGGGGGGGTATCCTTCTAGTGATTGGCAACTTAGTCACCTGTCTCTAATAACCTGCACTTGATACAGTCAGCTCAATAAGCATACTGCAGGTGCCAAAGATATGACGGTGCCTTGTATATAATGTTTTAGCTGCATAAGGGGTTTTTGGAGATGACTGGAGGACAGGATTGAGTTTTTAGAGGTTCATCCACAGGATCACAGCCCTATCCAGTTCAAGATGGATTTACTTAAAGTGTTATTTCATGAGTCACTCAAAAGGTGTGGTCAGGTGCTCAAATGGAGAGGTGAGGAAAGAACAGCAGGATAAAATACACCTGTCCTTTGCAGACCTCAGTAGCCTGTTATGGAAGGGAATGCAGGAATTTTGAAATACAGGGCATAACCTGATTTTTAAAACTGCTTTTGCTCTATAAAGGGTCAAACAGAAACTCTATTTCATTACATCTTAGTACCAGTGTCTTCTGACTGAAGTACTCAAAAGCCAGCTCAGAAGGCAGACAATCTCCAGAATGTCAGAGTAATCTGTAATGCTTGAAAGATTAGTGATCTTATGGTTAAATGTGCACATGTGGTGGCTTTGGATTCCTTTTCTTCATGTGGTAGTCTCATCTAGTACCATTTAATGGGCACTTAAGAACCTACTTATAATGGCTAAGATGCCAACACAGCCATAGACTATTGCATACTCTGAAATGTCCAGATTGTGGCCTCATAGTTTTGGCCTTTTCCTCATAAAATTTGTGATTTTTAGCAAATCATTGGGGACTTGAGTCACTAAATAAATACAGACATTTTATCTTCAAAGTTCATATCCTTCAGAAAATGCATGATGATGCAAAGACCTCTTATTCTAGAAATGTTTAAGTGCCCAAGAGCAATACTGATAATCTGACTTGTTTTGGACCTCTGTCCTCTCCCCATTACTTTGTCCACATTTCTTTAGCTAAGAGGATGAGAGGGGTATAGACAAATGTCAGGGGTTTACCAAAAGATTACAGAAGAGCCCCTGACTTTATTATTATGATTTATGAATTTTCATCTAAATATTGAGGGCTCCTTCCTCCAAGAACATGGTATCATGTTTACATTATAAATGTTCTTAATAGACAGATCAACCAAACACTTCCATTCAGATGCTTCCCTTTTTGCATTTTAAATGGAGATTACAAATTATGTGTGGTAATGTGGGCAAGCAGTAACTTGGAAATGGTGGGAACATTAGTCCATATGGATCAAGTGAGACTCATTCCTGTTAAGGCAAGCTTGCGATAATGTGAGGATGGGATGGGGAATTTTACGACAGCTGCCTCTAAAACCTTACTGGGAGTCCTAAGCCTAGCTATCGAGAAGAGTTTTGACAAGTTATCAAGTTAAAATTTATTCAATATACAATGAAGCACAGACTTTTCAGAAGAATAAACATAAAAATAAAATGTCTGTCCTCCAAACAATTCAGCAAGAATGAAGAGACATGTCAAAATAGGAGTAGATATGTCCCAAGAATTTTGTTAAAAAGAGAGGGATACATCAAGAGTGTCTGCCTTGCCCAATGTTATTTGCCCTTGCAATCAAACCTTCTGAGAATACTTTACTAAAATTACGCAAGCTTAATATATTACTTTCTCTAAACAAACATCATCCTGGACAATGTTTGTTCTCCCACAGTATTGCAAAACAGTGGAACTCCTTCCCCTCCCATATTACCCAAACAGACTGTATAAAGTCATTTAAATCAGCATTAAAAACATATTTCCTAAATAAGCACTCTTGCAATTGCAAAACAATCAAGCCGCCATAAAACCTTCCCTAATTAATCCTAATCTACATCCACAGTACATATGACTACTGCCATGTTGGTAATGCAGCTACAATGCTACTATTTGTTCTGCAAGAGCTGCCACGTTCTATGCTATGCCAAGATTTAATAATGATCTCATGTACTGGACTGTATTTACTTATCTAGGATTACAATATGTACTTTATTACCATTTTTTAAGTTTTATAACTCTTGTAAATATTGTAATCTCCGTTTATCAATATTGTTAAATCTTTATTTTTCGCTGTATTAACTGTGGAGCTTTTCTCCCCAGGCATCCACTGAAAATGGGTTCCTGACCCAGTGGACTTTCCCAGTCAACAAATGTCAAAAAATAATACATTTTTAAACACTTTTTTTTTTTATTTCCAGTTAAAAAAAAACATTTAACATCAGTATTTTGTCACACAAATTCAAGACATCCAAGTGTGTGGCTATCTACTCCCCTTTCAGCATCTGGGGAGGTTCAGTCTAATAAGATATCCGTTATATCAGAGAGGCACTTCACAGGATGTGGTTGTCTCAAGCCAAACTAAAATTCTATACAATACAGTCACAATGATTTTTTCCTCAAAAGACACATAAAAGATGGACTTGAGTGACTGTTCAGTTTTTACGGGAACCACTTAGACCCAAACTATGACCATCTTCCATTGCTCACAGTTAACAGGACAAGGAGGATCTACTTTCAAGAGCGGAGTTTATACTGCAAGAAAGGTACACACAAAATTATTACCCTCTGGTTTGCACTACAAAACTCACCAGGACTAAGAGAGTGGGATCTAATGGAAGGGTGTGACAATATGAAGAGATACAACCAACGGATTCTGCATAACACATGCATGACCCAGTACCGAGCAGGATTACCCACTACAGGGGGAAGAAATTATCTGGAATTGATGAGACGAATAAGCACACCAAGGTAATTCAGGGATATCTTAGGATGGAAAAAGCAGAAAAACAAAGGTGATCATGAATATATTTTATAGAATACAGGATACAGCTAAGTTCACAGAACATCTGGATCAGGGTAAAGTTTGGGCTTGTAATGTCAAGGGGTTAAAAAGATAATTGCCTCTGTCTAGGGAAAATACATAATTTAATTTCATTTCAGCAGATTTGAAGCCAATATGATATTCTCTTGTCAGACTGGTCATCATATCAGGCCGCAGTCATTTTTTTTCTTAACTGGGGCACTTTGAAAAAGGAATGCTCTGCTATAGAATAGGTAGGTTAATACTAAGCTAACAGATATGGGGTTACAGAAAAGTGACAAGTACACAGGCAGCATGCACTCATCTGGCATAAAAAACAGTAATGGACAAGCTACCCCCCCAATTTTCTGTTTTTAGGTTTACATGATGCCCTACTTACACTGGGGTGGGAGTGAGGTGGTCCTTCCTACAGCTTTGAGATTGTTTGCCTTACACTTCTCTCGTCTCCTCTCAAACTTCTTTCTTACACCTGAAAGGCTGCACAGAATGGTTCATGGTAAGAGGACAGGGGAAATAGTCTTGAAATACATATCCCACATCTCCCTAAAAAATCCTGGTATATCCTCTCAAAAATTCTTCAGGTCTTGAGACTCCATAAATGTGTGCTTTCTGTTCCTTGAGCTCTCTCTCAACACCTTCAAAACTGCTGTGGCAGTGTCTGAAGCAGACTAAGAACTCATGCTGGATGTTTACTACTACCAACAAAATCCAAGTCAAGAGAAAAAAAACTTTAATAAAGAAGCAAAGCTTTCGGTTCCACACCCTTCCTCAATACTAAAACACATTACATCAGCAATTAAGACTTTAAATAGGAACACCAAATCCATCACATGACTACAGCCAGCCAAGCATGTGATAGAGCAACAAATAAAACATTAAAAAGTTACTTAAAATAGATAAAAGTTGAAATTCAAAGTTTGTTTTGTTGTATTTTAACTAAAATAGGTTTTAGAGATACAGCACTGTTTAAACCGGGGTGGTGGTCAGCCATCAAACGTAAAATCCACTCATTCTTTAATTTCAAGCACATTGTTTAGGTCCCCTCCCCTAATGGATTTATATACTATATCTATTACCCTGAGCTTAAATTTATGGGAAATATCAGTGCACAGTATGTGCTTACATAATGCATTATTCTCATTTCCCCTACGTATATCAGATTTGTGTTCTAAAATGCACTCCTTCAATTTTCTAGTGGTTTTACCTACTAGAAATGAGGGGCATGACACACAGGTAGCTAAATAGACCACATTGACAGAAGTACAGCTTGCTGTCAGCTTGAAATTATAGTTTACCTTAGTGATGGGATGTTCAAAAGTCTCACTTCCTTTACCTAATAAATCGGAGCAGCATTTACAACTCATACAACAAAATGTACCTATTCTTGTAGCTAATAATGGGATTAACTTAAGAGGCAAATCTTTATAGCAAAATTTGCTTTTTGAATTTCTCAAATTTCTGTACAAAAATAGGGCCTATCCCCTACAACATTCTTCACTTCAGAAGAGGCCATTAGAATTAGCCTCTCATATGTTTTGGGCAATACAGATGACTGCGGAATACAAGAAAATGTACGATGAGGACTTGGAAGACATCATCCCCTCTGATGTTATAGAATTAATATTGCTGGTGGACCTTCACAGCTACAGAAAGCAGTTTAGCTGTTTTCTGCAAAGAAAAAGTCTGTAGGATTATGGAGCAACATGTATCACTATACTGTCTGGACTACTAACAGACTTGGAAAAGGAAATTGGCTCATTTAAGAACAGCAGACAAATCAAAGGAGATGAGGTAAAAAGAACCAAAAGGTTAAAGTATAAGCGTGGACTGAGATACCATAACATGATCATCCTGATGGATCAGCTTTGTTATGAAAATGACAGTAGGAGTGGAATGAACTCTTGTAAGCAAACTGTAGTCCCTTCTTCACTTCCTCCAATATTTTTTTCTTCTATCTTTGATCATCATAATCACTTTTTTGCTCTATTGCTCAGTGACTGTATTTCTCATTGCTCAGAGCTATTAGACAGTTTATACTTGGTTTGCGCAAATGAAATAATGAGTAGATAATTATACATTATCTAATTCAACGAGTAGATAATTATACATTATCGAATTCAACGAGTAGGTAATTATACATTATCAAATTCAACGAGTAGATAATTATCTTCTTCTTTTGGCTTTTCCCAGTTAGGGGTCGCCACAGAGGATCATCTGTCCGCTCATGATTGGCAGTGAAGTTTTACGGTGTTGAGTTGCCAGCCCGGCGCCCAACCTTCCACAGAAGGCACACACATGCACACAATCACACCTAGGGCCAATTTAGTGTGTCCAAGCCACCTACTGCACGTCTTTGGGATGTGGGAGGAAACCGGAGCACCCGGAGGAAACCCACGCGACCACAGGGAGGACATGCAGACTCTGCACAGAAGGCATCCCAGCTGAGAATCGAACCAGAAAACCTCTTGCTGTGAGGCGACAATGCTAACCGCTGCACCACCATCTAATTTATTGCTGCATGTCTATACAATTTTTTTCTTGAGCTTGTGTATACTGCTATATGGTTGTTGTCATTTGGCTCAGGGTTGTGACTGATTTATTTGATTAATAAAAGGAACTAAATAAAACTCCTCCTCAGTTCTAGGTGAAGCATGTAACATTCAACATCTCTGTGCCTCCAGAAGTGCATGAGAACTACTCAGTCAAGCCTATAATACTTTTTACTTCCACTAAACACCCATACCGCCTTATGGCTTCTAGAATTTTTTTGGGTCTGGCTTCTTTAACTGAATTACCAGCTAATAATAGGCAGTATTAGAAAGTGCAGAGTTAACAAAATGACATTAAACTTGTTAGTCTAGGATGTCCTGCAGGGGAAAAATAATCCCCGTTTACCACTTATTATTCATATTTTAATATTTGTGTTCAGATTTTCATAACCGACAGACTTGCACATTATTGAGGTGTATGGTGAAGCACCAATGTGGTAGGATAATTCACTGTAAATGCGGGGGTTTATGCCACAATACACTGGAAATACTGCTAGTTTGTTAGAAATTATGAAAATAAGCAATATTTCCACATGCACTTAATACTTGAAAAAACAAGTTACTTACAAACTGTTTCATATTATTAGGTGAAACCTTAGATATTGTTGAAGAAAATTGTACTGACCATTACTGGTTTTGCTAACAATACAATTAAGCATATGTTTTCATATTTCTGTAAATATCTCAATAAATATGCGCTTATAGAGGAATTTCTTCTAGTCACTTGAAAGCTTATGTCTGGTTAACAAGAATGTTTGCCTAGGTTGTACAATATTCAAGATCTGAAAATTTGTGAAAATTTAGAAAAATTTAGGGGCTGTGTGCATTATAATATACCACAGTATTTATGGAAAATACTATGAATGCACTGTAAAAAGTACTTACTGATAACATTGCTTTACTAGCTTCTATTAAAAATATTTACCTTTATCTTCTGTTTTTTTAAGTTCTGCAGAAAATGTTCTGGCAAGCAATGTGTGTTAGCTGCTAAAGGTGAGACATTCCGCATCACATAATGAGTTAGAATCACTTTTACTCTCGGCCTCCATATTTACAACATCTTTGAAGTTTTGAACACTCATAAAAGTCAAGGTTTTCTCTCATATGACTTTTTATTGGACACCTGGAAACTACAGCTTGAAGTTGTAACTTATAACATTCCCAATGGCACAGACTACCAGACACAATGACTCCTCAGAGGTCCCCAAATCTGTCTCTGACCCCTAAATAATCCATTGAGATCCCCTCCCAGTCCCAGCAGTAAGTCTTATTATCAACAACTCCTTCTACAGACACTAATACATCTTCCTCTGTCTAGTAGCCAGTGGGGCAACCACAGACACTCATTCAGCCCCTGCTCTCCCCAATCTAGCAACTGAAATACTATGTACATCCCTTCCTGCCAAATATTTCAGTCATCTCCAATACCAGTAATTTTAGCCCTATGTCTGCCTCTCTTCAGTGTCAGACTGTTGGTGACAAGACTTCCTAAAGTCACATACACACAGTCAATGGTCAGAGTCCTTGATCTCCCTTTAACTCCTCCAGTTAAGGACAGCTTTCCATCTCTTCTACTCTCCAGTGAATATGTAAGTTAAAAAACTGATTAAAATTGGCCAGTGAAAAGAATCACCTATCTAAAATCAGACTGCCTAATTTGTCTTTCATTGTAGTAGCTGCTACAGATGCCATTGCGTTCTAGCATCTTTTTCTCCTTCTTATAGTCAAGGTTTACTTTTAATTATCCCACACACTTTTGGTGTACTTTACGCCTTCCAACTACACTGACATTATACCACCAGTACTGATAAGAAAAAATAAATGCGTCCTCGCATAATGCCCTCCCATATTATGCTTCTCTGCATAATGCCCTCCCATATTATACCAAAGTCTGACATCTTCTTGCTCCCTGTTCTAACAGGTGCTGCATTCCTTATTACATAATGCATCAAGCTAATGCATGAAGGTTTCTACAGTTTTAGCTCTCTCTGTATTCTGAACAGTTTACATAAAACATGTTGGTTCCCTAAATCTCTCTTTTTCACACAACTTACATTTTCCATTTTCTAGGCATCAGTGTATGCTTTTACAATATCAGCAATGAAGAAAAATAAGAATTGTCCACTATGGTGGCTGCCCAATCCATTATTCTGAGGAAGTTGTATATCACTGACTGATTTCACAGCAATACTTATTTTATTTTTATTCACTTGCGTATGTATATATGTGGAATTTTAAGTATGCAGGGATGTCAAGAATTTCAGCAGAGAGAGAACTAAAATTTTTTATCTAAGATTTTTATTTGAGTTGCATCAAACATGAGTACAAAGTGTCTGAGATACCCATCTACTGCACCAGCAAATGTCTTAATAGTGACTCAAACATATTGACTACTCCAGTGCTTGTTATGGCAGTAAAGGGAAAGTACCTTCTCCTCAAACTTTCCACACTGTATTTTGGCATCTAGATAGCCCTGCCTTCCCTAATCCAAATCCACATATGCTGTCAACTCCTCAACCTAGGTGCACAACACCAGCTATTCAGAGCACGTTAACACTATGCTATGTAATGTGTAATTCTCAGTGAAATTGCAAAACGTGGTCAATCTGGAGCAAGTCACTGACCATCCTCCTCTTTGTGAAACCATCCAGGTCCCCATCCTCTCGCTCTCCCATTCTTCTCAAGACTAGTATATAGCAATCACTAAATCATTTTAGCAACAAACCTGTGCTTTGCTCTGTGTCTATATCTGTGCCTGTGTATGTGAAAGTGTGCATAAAGAACCCCACCCTCTTTAAATTAGTGGTAATATTAAAAGATTGCAAGAGGTATGAGGCTTTGTTCTGCAAAACAGTACTGGTTAATTTTTTCATATATTATGCTTAAATGATTTCCATCTTATTTGAAAAATGATCTTCACAGCAAATATAAAACTCCCATTTCAAAATTCAAAAGGATACAACTCTGTTTTTATAAACTAAATAAGCAAAGCATGCACACTTTAGGGCAGCACAAAGGAAAACAAAAGTATTATGGCTACCTTAGTTAAAAGGAATGCAGGTTCATAACGATTGTCTCAAAAATTTAATAAACAATTTTATGTCACCAAGTGCGCAAGTAAGACTAGACTAGACAAAAAATTACTATAGCAACATATAATCTAGGTACCAAAACAATCCTCAAAAATTCTGGTCCACAATAAATAAAATACTGCAACCAGGACAAACTAGAAACCCCCCCCCCCAGCCAACCTTCAGTAATCCCCTTGAAAATACTGCCATCCAGTTTAACAAATACTTCAGACTCCATTTAAACCATCACAAGCAAAAACTGCCCAACACCACCACCTAATCTTGCTTCACTATTACATAAAAACAACACTTCACCTTATAACCAAGTCCCAACCCAAACCCACACCGTCCTCAAATACTTACTCAAGCTAAAATCCTCAACTTTAGCAGGAGATAACCTCCCCACTGTACATCTAAAAATGGCAGACAAAGCCATCTCTTACCCAGTTTCCCTGCTAATCAATCATTCAATAACTGAACACATCCCACCCTCTAGAAAATTGCACACATCATACCTCTACACAAAGTTGGACCTTCCACAGATGTTTCTAATTATTGGCCCATCGCAATCTTATCCTCCTGTCAAAAATTTAAAATGTGCACACGCACTTAAATACATAAAGCATCTTCTAGACAATAAACTACTCACAAATACCCAGCATGGCTTCCACCCCAACCATAGCACCACTACAGCTCTCATTAGCTTCACTACCACCATCAATCAACATGGAAACAAAGGCAACCTGGTATAGTCCATCTTTCTAAACCTATAGAAAGCTTTCGGTACAGTCTCTTAAAATAAACCATTAACCACTATGACCGAGCTCACCCTAAGTTACTCCACACTAGCCTGGTTCCTGGACTACCTCACAGATTGTTCCACATGACGACTTGTTGCCAGTGTCCTATCACACCCATTACCAGTAACCCTGGGTGTGCCTCAAGGGTCCATCCTCAGCCCTTTTCTTTTTAACTTGTTTACCAACAACCTCCACACTGCCATATCTCAAGCCATGCTTAACCAGTATGGGGACGACTCTACTGTAATCTGCTCTGACCCAGTCCTCCTAGAACTCCAAAACATAACCCAAGAATCCTTTAATGCTATTGAAACATGGCCGGCAGATGCAAAATTAATCCTCAACCCAAATAAATCTAAACGTATGCTTTACCACCCCACTAAAAGCGAATACCGATCCGCTTGCTTTAATATTATGTCTAGCAACAAAACATCAAATCGAACCAGTCCCATCCACCAAGCTACTCGGAGTTACTATAGATCAAAATCTGAGATCAGACTTCCACATTGCCCAAACAATAGAGAAAGTCCATAAGAATCTAGGAACCCTATACAGATGGAGAAATTACCTAACCAAAAACTCCATATGCATTACAGCCAGGACCCATATTCTGTCAACTCTACTATATGCCTCAAGCTATTCTTACTGACCTTAGCAAATCAGACCTAGCCAAGATAGACATCTGCTACAACAAGATAGCAAAATTTGCCACAGACTCCCCTCTTAGAATACACCCACTGCAAAGCCCTAAACTATCTTGGTTAGAATTACCCAATCAATTCACCCTCATGCAACTCTCGATGTCCCACTAAATGTTCTATAAATCAGAAAAGACACCAGCCCCCCAAGGCCTCCTAATCCCGCACACAAACTCTCGTCCATTAGGATCCACTAACAAAGCTCTAATAGAAGTAATTAGAACTAAAAACAGCTCAGGAGACTCTATTTTTCTTACATTGCAAAACTGTGGAATGCCTTGCCTTTTGACATTAGAACCACAACTAATTAAAAAAAAAACCAAGCATCTCATTAAAACCCATCTCACCAATTCCTGGATATGCACCTGTGCCAATCATGGGTAACCCTACCATAATACTAGTTTTCCCCCTCCTAAGTTCTCTCTGCCCACTTATGCCAACTGCCATTTCCACCCACCTGTACTCCAATACAACTCCCCAAACCTCAAAAAACCCTACTCCTTAAACCAACCTCCGATCTCAGTTTTTTTTTCACTCTATAAATTAACCATCATTTAATTTCTTAATGTGCTGTCACATTGTACATAATGTAACTAGACTTGCATTGTTTTGACTCATTGTATAAATGTGTGATTATCCTGTACAATACCAAGAACTCTCTTTAGATATAATGTGTCCAATGTATAGTGTTACTTACCTCTTCTCTGTACTAACCACACTTGTTTGCTGATACTGTTACCCGTTTTAATTTTTGATTCTGCTTTTTTCTTGCCAATGAAATACAAAATTGTACTAACAATGGAGATTTTCTCCCCGGGCTGCCACTGAAAAAGGGCAACATGCCCAGTCGGACTTTCCCGGTAAACAAATATAAAACAAATAAATAAATAAAAAGTAGTGAAAATGAACTCCAGTATAGCTACTATTCCATAGGTTCATAGGTTCATACTAGGCTAACTGCCCTAGGGCATTTATAAGCCTAGCCAGAATGTGTTTGGCTTTCGCCACCCATTTTAAATTTATTTTGCTATGCCGTTTTTTAAGGTTAGTATACTGTGCCTCTGTCTAACAGTGACACAGAAGCGATACCCGGGGTAAACCTATGATCTCCCATCCACTCATCAAGATTCTTCTTGAAGAGAGTCAGTGAGGGACTCTGCCTAACCTGGACTGGGATTTTATTCCAGAGTGAAGGGAGCCTCTGGGTTATGAATCTGTCCCTCCAGCATGTCCTATTTATTTCAGTGCTGAGGTTCAAGTCTCTCGAGCGTGTAGCTCGATGGGATTGGGATTTTCTGAGGTGCAGCATGTCCATTAATTCCGGGTTGGACATGGCTTTATACGTCAGGCACAGATCGCCTCTGAACAGGCGGTATGCCACTGAGTAGAGCTGGAGTTTCTTTAACCGGGCAGTATATGACATCTGTTTGAGCCCTTTGATCCTCTTGGTGAGGTACTTTTGGGGTCTTTCCAGTTGCTGCAGGTGTCTGGTAACGTACATCCCAAAAGGGGCATTGTACTCAATTATGGGCCTGATGAGGGATGAGTAAAGAGGCACGATGACCTCCCCTGATCTAGATGTGAATCCCTTCATGATTAGGTGGGCTATATAAAATGTTTTTTCTAACCACTTTGGCCACGTGGTTGTCAAATGAGAGATGCTGATGATTTAAGCAATAACCAATGACGTCAGTGTGATATTATTAAGACTTACCCATGGTTGTTGTGGTTTAATCATGAGGGCGAAGCCAAAGTGATCAAATTAAAGTCAATCGTGGGTAAATCTTAATATACCACACCAAAGAGTCAGTTATTGCTATTATACAATGACATTATTTAAGACAAAAATACTTACTTTTCTTAAATAATGTCTTTGTATAATGGCACCGTGCTGTCCTTCTGTGGCGAATACATATCCTGTTGCTTTTTTTGATGTACTGCGCATGCGTATGGGACTTGCGTTCCCATGCATACTCAGTACATCAGTGCTTTGGAAAGGAAGCAATGATGAAAAGGTAAAAAAAAAAAACATTTTGGGCAGTTTATGGGTAGGAGAGAGAGAGAATGGAGGAAATACAAGGAAAATCAGGTACGTGTCTTTGGTTTTCAATAACGTACCTGATTTTCCTAGTATTTTCTCCATCCTATCTCTCTGCTACGTCCAAAGTCCAGATTTTTTTTTTTTTAATTTTTGTTTAAAAAAATAAATAAATAAAAGTTACAGTATATAGCAATGGAAAAAAGTCTGGACCTTTTTCCATTGGTATATGCTAGGATTTACAAGGGCACGCTAAATGGGCTGACCAATCAGCATGCTCATTTTGGAATATTAATGACCAGTCATTGTACAATATGGAATTAACCACTAAGGTGCAGGATGATTTCAAAGTAACACTTCATAAGGGACACAGAAGATACTTTGTAAACTGTGCATATCTGTATGTATTTATTTTGGAAGTGCATTAATTCAAGTTATCTCCCTTTAATTGCCATTGACTAAAGGATTTAAATGCTTTAGAAAGTAATTCAATGTAAATGAGAGCAGCAACAAACAGTACTGTAGCAAACTCAGTAACTTGGAAACTTCTAGCAAGTACAATACCTGGACAGAAAAAGAGAAGAGTTCAGGCTAGTTTGAGCTGCATACTAATTCCATGCACTTTACAGCTACGTACTAATTCCATGTACTTTACAGCTACGTACTAATTCCATGTACTTTACAGCTACGTACTAATATCATGTACTTCTCAGCTGTGAACAGGTAGTTTCAGCAATGCAAAATCATTTAAAAAGACAAAAGTTACTATACCAGTGCTTGGATTCTAAAAATTATGCCTCAATCTTCCATCTTCGATGACCATCTGAGATTGCATCTGGTTAGCAGACAAGACATAAAATCATGGGTTTCTCAATAACATTTGCCATTTTGAGTGGAATTACAGTTCCTATTCCATAACATGAAGCATTACAGACATGAATCTTAATGCACTAGCATTGTGCAGAAGGAATGACTCTGTAGGTTTTTCAAGGCTTCATAATTAGTTCTGAGCCTGCTACAATAACTCACATACAGGCTGTGAAGATATGTGTAGGCTGCCAGCCTATCCTGATAGAATTTTGTAGATAATTCTGTCATTTGTAAATATTTTGCAGATAATTCTGTCATTTGTAAATATTAATGTAAGCCACATGCTTGTTTCTCTTTGTTAAATGTTGAACTTCAAAAATATAACCACACTGCACTCTGCTGGAAGAAAGCTGACAAGTCGAGCACTGTATAATTGTTAGATCTCAAAACTCAGAGCGGATATGTCTGGATGAAGGAATTCTTGCTATTGTTTTGAGACCAGAGTTAACTGCTCGAATTTGCATGTATAATGTCTTTCATTGCTGTAGCTTCCTGACCAGGTGCAAGATCAAAAGGGCTATTACACTTTGGGTTTCTGTTAGCCTGGGAACCAGAGAAATGATGTAATCTGACATGAGTCAGTAGTACTGTGTTTATCAATTTAAGGACAGAGACTCGGAATTTTGTGTTTGTCTTGAGAACATCCAACTCACCAGCACTCTGCCTGTGCTCTATATGTAAGTTTATTTTAGAACTGTGTTTGCTCTTAGATATAGCTAGGAAAAAGGAATATTAGACTAGTTGTTTTTCTGTACTGATGCCAGAACTATTCTACTGTATTATTTTAAGCATTTTCCTGTGATCTCTGAACTGTTGACTAGCACTGTGTAGTAAGAAATATTGTCTTGTGTTATTATTATTTATTATTAAATATTTTTAAACCTTTCAACTGTGGCTGTTTTATGTAGAGATAATTTAAGCTCTAGAGTACATTGCATGTATATAGTGATACTGTCCAAGCCACCCAAATAAGCCTTGCTGTTCAGTCACACTAACCAGTTGTAGAATAATATTACACAGTAATAACTGGACACCCTTTGATAAGGGCCTTATTAGTAGCTGATATTAGTCGTTGGTGGCGGTGATTACTATCTTATAGCCTAGACAGAAGGGGCATAGCTGGAGAACCTGTGCCAGCCTTCCCCAAGAGTGTCTGTGTGTTTGTATACAACTCATATCCCAAAGTGTGTGTGTGTTAGCTACTTGGGCAGGGACATGAAGCACAGGTTGGACAGAGGGGTGCTAGAGGTTTTAGCTTGACCACTAGGCTGAGATCTGGACCCTATAGCTGTGTCAGTGGGGAGTCTTATTGGGGGATCCTGAGAGAAAGGGAGAAACCAGCCCCAGACTTACTGTGATCTGTGTGTGCTCTTAAGGGAAATTGTACTTTACTGTGTGCGTATTTGTTATCCTTCCCTATGTGGACGCCCCTCACTAGTGTTAGTAGTGAGGATTGAGGCTCCTTGATCACTGGGCTAGTGCACGGGTGTCACACAGGTATACAGAACACAAGTCGTATGAATCTACAACACATACTAAGTATGTAGTCTACTGCTCTCTATGAAAAAAAAGAAAAACTCACATTCATTAGCTATATAAACGAACCTACACCCTTTTGGCTTTGTAATGCTTCTAAGTTCTACAAATGTTCTTCGTGTGTAACCCCAGTAAACAGGACATAATACGAATAGCAACAAGTTTTGTAATAAACTTTCTGTTGTGCTCTGAAATATATAGTCCAAAGGTTAAACAGCTTACTTAAAACATTCCTAAAGGAGTACTTGGATTGTGCATCTAAAATCATTTTGCTGACAAGCATAACTCAGTTAACTGAGAAACCTTCTGACCCAAAGTCCACAACACAGAAAGACCTATCAGGGTAGGTTACTGGTCCAAAGAAACTACTTGGTTTGAATTAAATAAAGCAATTAAGACCTTATGGAGATTAGTTTTCAAAATGTACCACTGCAGTAGAACACTCAAGAGTATTTTACAGGAATAATTATTTCTACTTTCAGTAGTCCGTTTATTTCATTTACTTTAGTACAAAAGATATATGGAATTGACAAACACTTGAAATCTACTAGAACATGAGCACTTTTAGCATACATATTACTTCAATAAATACAGATACACGTGTAATAAACACATTTCAGGGCTTTACTTTTTTGATACAATTCTCACAATTCTAAGGGAAGAGAGTTCTACAAACTTCTGTTTCCAGCAAGTTTGGGACAGTACCTTTGCCATAAAGGTAAAAGTAATGTGTTTCTTTTGTTCACTTAAACATTTTTTTTAAACAAGAAACATCTTTATTGAAATATTACTTATGACATAATGAAAACAAACCCGCGGTAGTGGTGCTGCGGTAGCGTTGTCGCCTCACAGCAAGACGTTGTTCCGTTCGATTCTCAGCTACAGCGTCTTCTGTGTGGAGGCATGCGTGAATGGGCGTGCCTTCGTTGAAGGTTGTGCGTCAGGGCTGGTAACTCGGCACATAAAAATCCACTACCAAACATTAGCGGACCGGAGTTCCGCTGTGGCGACCCCTAACCAGGATAAGCCGAAAGACACAACAACAACATAATGAAAACAAACCATACTGAACATTATCCATCACATATAATCTTCTACACAGTCACTGTCCATCAAATATTGTGGGGCTCGTTCAATTTCTGCCTTCCCTTAATCTTCATTCCTCCTCCAAAACATTATTCTGCATGTATTTTTCCCACAATTCCATTTTTTCTACGTAATTTGCTCCTACCCTTTTCTAAAGATCCCACTTTCAGTTCATTTACCTCTGTTACTATATTCACTACTTCTAGTACAGATGGCTTTGACTTTCATTTATTTCTCTTTATCAGGAAGTTCCAACTTGGGGTTACCCCACTTTCAGCGGAGGCCTGAGGAGCAAAGCTCCACATATTAGACAAGTACATTTAAAAACACAACAAAAAAAATGACATCTTGCAAAATACATTGAGTTTGCATGAAAACGCAATTATATGACTACATCTAGAACACATTATACAACATTCAGTAGCCTATGAATGTAAGGAAATGTACATTTTTTTTCATAAGGTAGTTGGATTCAGATAAATTACACAGATAGTGGCTGTATTATGTAATGCGCTTATCAGCTGGAAGTACAGAGAAGGGTAAACAAAGGCAGCAAGGAATTTAGCAGGAGACAGAACTTGAGACAAGTACTTGTATGAAAAATTAGGTAAGTTGAAGTAGAGAACTTGTATAGAGCTGTAGTAAAGAAAATAGAGGTAGTGGTAGTTACACAGGAAATGGAAGTTTAGTGGGAGAGGAAGTAGATAGAGGGTGGTGTGGCAGTCTGTAGAACAATAGTGTAAATGACAGGTGGGGGAGAACATATAGTGAGATTTCTTAGTTATAGAGCTATAAAGTTAACATGTACGGTTAGGGTACAGAAAAGTTAAATAAAGGGGTTAACTCATGTAAGATTAGGGTACAGAAAGGTTATGTAAAGAGAATGCAACTTTTGTTACATGTGATAGTATAGTGTACAGAAAGGTTAAATAGAGTGTAACTTTGATGGTGGAGTTTAGGTTGAGTGGGGGGAGGGTAGCAAAGGGTAGTGCATAAGCACAACCAGTTATTTAGAAGGTGTTTCTTCAAAGGAAGTTACTGGGCTATTAGACCCAAGGCCCTTACAAGCCTAGCCAAGAATTTAGCCCATTTTCTGACAAGTTAGCACCCAATGCCCTGATCTAGCAGGGTCACAGGTGGAATCCCAGGGGTGTATTTTCTCTTCCCCATCCAGTTATCCATGTTGCGAAAAAAAAAAGGATAATAAGGTACTCTGCTTGACATGGAGAGGGAGTCTATTTCACAGAAGGGGGAGTGATTGGGACTCAAATCTGTCCCACCAACAAATCCTACTGATGTCACAGACCAGGTTAAGGTCACGCATGCAGGCTACTCGAGTGGAGCTTGACTTGTGGATATTCAGCAGTCCCATCAAGGTGGGGTCTGACACTGCTTTGTATGGCAGACAGAGGTCACCTCTGAGGAGTCTATATGAGATTGAGTAAAGGGACAGGGCCTTTAGCCTATCTGTGTAGAGTAGATGCTTGAAGCCCTGGATTCTCCTTGTGAAGAACCTCTGTGGTCTCTCCAGCTGCTGCATGTGCTTTGTGAGGTACATGCCAAAAGGGGCATTGTACTCAAAAATTGGTCTTATAAAGAGAACAATACAGGGATGTTATGACCTCCTTGTCCCTGCATGAGATACCCTTACTAATGAGGTGGGCCATCTAGAAAGCTTTCGGTACAACGGAGGTAATATGGTAGTCAAAAGTCAGTTTGCTATCAACCTGGGGGCCCAAGTCTCTCTCAGCTGACTGCGTGCTTAGCACCTTATTAATGTGATAATTTCTGGGGACATCACTCTCCCCAAAGGGAATGATGATGCATTGTTTGGCATTCAGTTTGAGGCCATGTTTCTGGTACCAGTCATTTGTTTGGGTGAGACCCCCTTGGAGGATGTCCACATCACTAGGGGAATTTATGACAGCACCCATCTTGCAGTCATCTGTAAACTTGGTCAGCCATAGCCCCCTGGTTATGGCCTGCACCTCAGAAAAGTATATCCCAAACAAGAGAGGCCCCAAGATCGATCCCTGGGGTACACTGCTCAAGTCTACTGCTTGAGATGACTTCCCCTATTTTGACTAGGTGGGTTCTATCAGTGAGAGCCAGTTTACTACCCATCTGGTAACATATTGACGGATGCCTAGTTGAGAGAGGTTATCTATTACACCCGAGTGAGGAGTAGTATTGAAGGCTTTGGCCAGGTCAAGGTAGGCGGTGTGTACTGTCTTCCCCTTGTCCATGGCTTTGGTGACTGTCTCAAAGAAGTTGACCAAATTTAACAGGCATGACCTTCACCTGACTAAACCAAACTATGTGAGAGAGAGGGTTTTGAGGGTGCCGATATCCTTATTAATGAGGTCCATGATAATCCGCTCCATGGCCTTGCAGAAGTTAGGCCGATGGGTTTGTAATTTCCTGGATTGGTGGATGCTCCAACCTTTGTGCAATGAGATGATGGCTGTCCTCCACTCAGCTAGGGCGAAGCCAGTACTCAGGCTTTGGTTGAATAGAGTGCCTCATGGTGCTGCAAGCTCCTGCCATATTTCATGTAGGATGCAGCCTGGGATGTTATCGGGTACCATGGAGGCCATGTGGAAGCTGTATTTTTTGCCTTTGAGAGGGCAGTGATGACTTACTCCCTGGAGATAAGGGGAGGGGGGTGCTGGGGATGTCATAATTTACTGATGGGGGAACAGAGTGGTGAAGTTTTCACTGAACCTGTCTGCCAGTAGGTTGGCTATATCTACAGTGTTTGTGTATGTGGTGTCCTTGACTACCAGTTCTGAGCAGATCTGAGTGCTTCCTTTGAGATTCTGGACATATGTGAAGAAGGCCTTATGATCATCTTTACTAGATGTGGCCAGTTTGGACTCAAGTTTGCATTGGAGGATTTCACTAGTGCTCTTGCTTGTTCAGGCTAAAAATAGATTGCTTCCAATTAGGCACCTCTTCATTTTTGGTACTGGACAGCAATTTTTTCCTTTTATTATAGTTTACTTATTGCAGATGTCCATGAAACAGGTTTACTCTTCCTTGAGAAGGATGACTTTGTCCTGTCAGGTATTCCTGATTCCATGCTGCAATATAAATGCTTGTATAGTACTTTGGTGTAGGTTTGGACATATGTGCCAGTTCTTATGGAGGGGGAAGGGGCTGTGAAGCTGTTTATACCTTCCATTCAAGGTTGTAATCAGGTTTGCAGAAGTTTTTTTTGTTTGACCCTAGCTGGGGGGGGGGGGGGGGTCAGGAGAGACAGTGAATTCAAATTCAAAAGTGACTGCTTTGTAGAGGGATCTTACCAGGGAGGATGACACTGCATGGATGCTGCAGTTCAAGATATTTTCAATTCTTGTGGTGGTATCGACCAGCTGGTCCAAGGCATTTAAATTGACAAAATCAAGGAATCTCTGGGCATTTGTTTTTGGCATGAGAAGTTTTTCCAGTCTATGTTTGGATAGTTAAAGTCAACCAGAATCACAGTAAAGGGTTGAACCTTGAAAAATTCGAAGAGGTCCAGATAGGTGGAGTGGGCATCCTGAGTCAAAGTTCGGGGCCTGTAGCTAGCTATAAGGGTCTTGTCAATGGTTAACTGCACCTGGAGTGTATCCTGTGCATCACATTGTTTGATCAACCTGGAGGTAGGTGTGTGTGTGTGTGTGTGTGTGTGTGTGTGTGTGTGTGTGTGTGTGTGTGTGTGTGTGCATATTATATTATATATATTGCAACTCCACCTTCTTTTGCTTTGCTGCCCATGATTTGGGGTCTTGAAAGTATGAAAGGATGAGTAAACCTGGTACGGCTGGGGTGCTCTCCGCAACTTGAACCAGGTTTCTGTGATTGCACAAATGTCAGCATCTTCCAGGGTTAAGAATGCTTACGAGTGCAGTTTCATGTATAGACTCCTAGTGTTCAACAGCATGACCTTTAATTTGCATTTTGATGAAGATTAAATTTTCATGTTGTTAGTTTTGACCTTTTGGCATTGCCTAAAAAAAGGTACTATGGGATTGGGAAGAGCCCTGGCCAGAAGCCTGAAGCCCAAGGGAGACAGATGCAGGCCATCTCTGGCAAAGTATCGTGTTTTATTCAATCATGTCTTCCCAGGCTGTCAGGTACTGGATCCCCTTGGAATGACAACAGAAACTAAGCCAATTGTTAAAGTCAATCATTTTCTGTTTGTATTGAGGTATCATTTTAGGTGATGGTAGAATACCGCTTAAGGCTAGGAACATACCTATCTGGGACACACATTCAGAAAACTTGATCATGTCTCTCTCCATATAGTCCAGGGAGGTACGTCGCAAGTCATTCACGCCAGCATGGACTATGACAGAGTCATAACAGTACCATTTACAGAGGGACTTGTGCATGGGTGATATGGTGGATTCTGGCACCTGACAACTAATTGGGACTTTCTCCTTATCCAGCCTGGTGAGGGGCACATTTGTGTATCTCACAATGGAGTATTCTAGAAATATTATGCTGAGTTTATGTTTAGGCTTCAGTGGCTCAGACATAGGTGTGTGGACAATGTGTGGGGGGCAGTGGAGTTTGCGTGTAATTTTGCCTCGGGGGGGGGTCTTTTGTTTGGGTATGTTTTTGTTGAAGACCTCCACATATGTGAAGGTGTGTTTTGGAGGTTTGGGTGGTGTTTATGTTGACAACCTTCTCAGTGCCAGATATACTGACTTGTGAGGGAGAGACCACGGACTCTAGGTTCTTAATGCAATTGCATCTCTCACAAATTGTGTTCCTAGGTGGTAGTAGTAGAGGATTGTCCGTGTATATGAGGAGTTGCTACACTGTCTCAGGATGCCCATATCAACCAGAATGGCAGGAGAAAGCATAGAAAATTGTCCATCCATATTTGTTAGAAAGAGAGAGAGAGAGAGGCCAGAGAGAGCTAAGAGGGTAAAGGATAGAAGGTCTAAGAGTAGTACTACTAGGTAATCACACAAGTGCTACTAAGGGAAAATTTGTAGATATAATATCTCACAAAGTGCAGCTGTCACGTGTGACATGCAAACAAGCTCAAATGTGGGGTTTGAATAACACAAAAAACAGAAAATTCTAGTAATACTCCTGCTTGTCCCTGCTTTCTTTACCAATCAGCTTTTGCCAGAAGGTCCAGGCAGCCCTGCTACTCTCACCAGGAGAGGAGATAGGCCCCTACCAACACAAGATAGTGGCCAGAAACACAGAAGGAAAACAAAAGATTCCTGCCGGAAATGCAGAAGGCAAAAAAAAAAAAACGCTCTGGATGCGGCAAACCTGTATCCTGACTATGTTGCTCAATTTAAGGATTAAGAACAAAGTAAAGTTAAGAGAAAGCACAGATTAACCACTTACAGACAAAAACAGAAGTCACAGTATGAAAAGAATACAGTTAAACATAACGAAATGCAGTACAATACAGTTAAACAGTAATGAAATGCAGTTAATCAGTAAACTGCTTTAAAACAGTGCAAATATGATAAATTAGCTTGCAATCAATTTAATAAGGTTACCAACAAGAAGTAAAAAATGTGGCAACCTACAGACAAGCAGTAGCAAATATAACCAACTAAATGCAGTTGAACACCTAAGCACAAGATGCAGCAATGGGACTGGGAGGACTGTCCAATACCAAATTTATAGCAGAGGCGGGCAACTCAAAAACCACTAAGCTTTAAGACCACAACAACAGTTGGGCAGGTGGGTGGGGATACAACATCAGAACAGAGGTAAGGACTGAATTCACTAAGCCTAAAACAGTTGCATAAACAGACATGCAGCTAATACTGTTTAGTTAATCAGAAGTGCAGAAAACTGTTGAAAATATGCACTTATCTTTTGTAGTCTCACAGCAGTTTTTTGTAAAAAAGAGCAGAGCAAGGGCAGAAGGCCAAACTCACAGATTTTCAGAGAATGTCCCGATTTTTGTCTCATATTTTTGGTCTATTCTTAATAAAAATTGTTGTTTTCTTGACAAATTACTATGATGATCCAAGGATTAAAGTCACTAAACAATGACAGCATTTGAGTTTCAGACTTTGTATGTTTTAAAAAATGCATGGTAACACAAATCCTGTTATTCTAGCAGCTTTCTATTCTGGGGCTTTTGTCCCCCATTATGTCAGGCTTTGTCCAGATTTCTTGCACTAAGAGGTTGAGATGTATGAATGCAGTTTGTCTACTTGGCTTATTTCAAAGTGGATTTAGTTCCAGATTTTTGCTAACTGGTTAGAGTATAATGAGTCTCTTGTGCTGTTTGACTTCCTGAGGGATAAAAAAAAGCTTTGTTGTTTGGCTTGTAAGGCTTGATCAGTGGTATAGGGTGAAGCATTCCTTTCAGAGCTGGGAATTTTTCCGGGGATTTTATTAGTTTATGGCTGTAATAAGTTGATGGTAGTCAAGATGCAAGTTCTAGCCAGTTAAGGCTTTTTAGTGCTATGCAATGGTGAGTTTTTTTGAGGCTTGTTTGTTGCAAATTTTGCAACTTTGTTACAGGATGCCAATAGAATGGTTACAATTTGTAAAGATGTGTGGGGTGTAGTAGGGATGAAAGTAGGTGCATTTGTGCTACATGTTTTCTTCAGTTATTAGTGAGGAATATCCTAACCCTGTAGAGGGAACCTAGGTGAAGTTTGTATTTTTGCGGCTAGGAGTAGGCACTGGTCGTATTTGACATCATCATCATCTAGCACTAATCTAAGGAGTTTTGCCTGTGAGTTGTACTCCATTTTTGTTTTGTTGGCTGATAGGATATGAAAAGATTTGCTTTGGTTGAAGTAAGTAGTTTTTAGGGGTGAAAGTATCAATTGTATTTTTTTTAGCATTTAAGAGCAAGTCTGAGCTAAATAGCCAAGGCTCTAAGGCTAGAAAGGCCTTTGGGTGTTTTCTTGTAGGGAGGATAGTGTTTGGGCTGAGCAGCCGAGTGTGTATCATCTGCATATTGTACCAGTGTAGCTTGTTTGGTGGCAGAGTTTAGATTATTGATAAAGATACTGAAAAGTAGGGGTCCTAGAATTGATCCCTAAGGGATAGCAATTACATCTGTGAGGAAATCAGAACAGTCTTGTTGCCATTTCACCGCTTCTTCCCTGTTGGATAAATAGCTGTGGAACAAAGTTATGTGGTATTGAGGGCTAGTTCCTCAAATAGTTTCTTTTTTTTTTTTTTATAACTTTATTTTTATTGGTTTTCACAAAAAAACGTAAAATTTTCTACATCATTTATACAATTAAAACTTAATACAAAGTATAGATAATATAGCTATAAATAACAAAACTATGTACAATGCCCATAACAATCTACTTCAATTAAAGTTCTTACATTTTATCCAGTAACCTTTTAAGCTTCATCCAAGATAATTTCTTTTGTGTTATTCTTGATGTTCTTGAAGTTAGAAGTTCTCTATTACATACAGTTTTGGCCAACAATAGAAACTCAGAAAATGAAAGAACTTTTCTGCTTTTCCAGTTTATAGTAATACTTTTCCTTGCTATTGCCAAAAGGGACCAAAGAAGATGCACTTGTGTGTTTGGGATACATTCTGGTATCGGAGCATTAAACAATAACAGCAAGTCTGAAATTATACATTTATCCGACCACAATGCCTTTGTAAAATCCCTGCCAGAAAGGAGTGACAGTTCTGCATTCGAGGAACATATGCATCCAGTCTGCACATATATTTTCATCACATCTCCAACAATTATGACTAGTATTATTTGACATTATAGCTATGTTTTGTGGGGTGAAATAGCTTCTATGAATATATTTCCATGCAAAAATCTTCTAATAAGGGGATGCCTCAAAGAGTTTCTGATGCAACACAGTATCAAATGCTTTAGATAGGTCTAAAAGAAGACTACTAAGACTAGCTTATCATTGTTTCAGAGTTGATTAACTGGGTTTGTAAAGTTTAAAAGGGCAGTAGTGATGCTATGACTAGGCCAAAAGCCATGTTTAATCATGTAGAGTAGTTATGGCTTGTGAGCTATTTGAGCAACTGGGTGTGGATCCATTTCTCTAATATCTTAGATAGGGGTGAGAGGACGGCTATAGGACAGTAGCTAGTTAGGTCAGTAGAATTTCCACCTTTATGTAGAGGTATGATGTATGATATTTTACAGACAGTGAGGATGTGATTTTCTTCCTTTTATGGATTTTGTGGGAGGTAGGGGGATGTCTGGGGTTGAGCAATGAATAAGGGCTGCCAGAAGAGTCTGGGATTATTTTGACAGGTATTCTGTAGGTTTGTAAAATATTCATTCTTGTCAGTAAGGACTTGTTTTTTGTGAGATTTTTGAGAGCTATAAACCTGTAGGGTTAATTGAGTTTTATTTCTGTTTATGTTTTCTAGGCCCGGCCTCTATTTAATAATACTTAGTAGTCTCAGTTAGGGTGCAGGAATGGATTTGACTGTCTTGATTCTGAGTGGGGCCTACTTATTTAGGATGATTAGAATGAATACTTCTAGTGGTAATGTTCTTAGGCAGATCCAGTTATATTGCTTTAGAGTAGTTCTAAAGGATTCAGAGTTGAAATTCTGCAGATTATGAACTTGTTTGTATGCTACTTGCATCTGAATATTTAGCCAATGTATGATAGTATTACTGACCATCTAACCACTTACACTTTGGTAAGGTTATAGTGGCACTGATATTGTGGGACTTTTTTTTTGAAAGAATCCAATGTAGGGCAGTTTCTTTGCTAGATGTTTTTTGGATTTTGGTAGTGACATTTAATTGTTGTGAGAACCCAAATAGGTTTAGGTCAGGTGAGGCAATGGTTATTCATTTCCAGTCAATGTTTACATCACCTATGGTGTCCTTTATATTGTGATACAGCCAGTGAAGAACTTCTTCAATTGTGGCTAGATAGTTTCCAGGGGGAATTTGTAGTCCTACTAGGCAAACTGATTTAGTTTCCAGGGGGAATTTGTAGTCCTACTAGGCAAACTGATTTAGTGTTATCTATCGGATTTGAATTGTGAGAATTTTGGATTACTTCTAGGGTGTTTTTAAAAAATATTTCTCCACCTCCGCTTTTTGTTAGTCTGTCTGACATGATTATGTTATATCCAGGGGGGAGTATTTTATGTATTAGAGAATTATTGTGATTGTGGATTTCTGGGAGAGACTATGTGGACGTAAGTGGGATTACAAGATTGTGATGTGTGAGTGAGAAGGTAGACTATTATTATGGTGATTACAAAATAAAGTTTTGCACTTGAAAGGAATATTAAGATGAGTCACGTACTTCATGATAATGGGAGTAGTGTTCATTGTAGTGTAGGATTGCTAGGTTATTGTGTAGTGTATTTTTGGGTTGCTATTATATAATTGAAGACGCAATCCTTCGAATGAGTCATGATCAAACTTAAAAGCACGAAACAGCAAAATAGTGAGATGGCATATAAACCTGGGAAAGAAATCGCTTGGCCGCCTCCATTACTTTGCCATTTTTGTCACTGTAGTGCAATCTCGGAGTTGGTATATTTAATTAGAAGGGGGTGGGGTGAGACGGGCACAGCCCCTCACTTTATGTAAAGGTTTTGAAGTTTTTATTTATTTTTTTGTGGAACCGCAATTTTTTTTTTTCCCAGGGAGTTCTGACTGCTTCGGATTGTAAGCTTTCACTTACAATGGGGTCAATAAATCAGCGTTCGCTGATTTAATATAGACCCATATTTTTTGTGTGGTTAGGGTGTATTATTGAAGGTTGTAAGAGTATTAGGGTAGACAGCTCAATAGTGATGAAGGATGGGGCGGGAGGTTGTTATTAGTTGTGTGAGGTGGGCATGGGCATTAGTTAAATGTAAACGTAGTGGGGCTGGGTGGAAATTGGGTGCAAGGGAGGTTGTTATTAGTTAATTGTGTGAGGCGGGCATGGGCTGGAAAATATAAACATAAATGTAGTGGGGCCGGGTGGAAATTGGGTGCAAGGCAGGGGAGTGTAGTAGAGCCCGAACAAAGCCGCCCCCACACACAGAGTATTGTACTCTCAAGAGGAACAATCAGTGGAGCTCCGTGTAAGTTGATCTTACTAAAGCATTACTACAGATATCTACTATAAGCAGAGTGCATTTTGTACCGATGTTTCTGATAGTAAGAAAACAGCAGCAGACAGCACTATGAAAGCAGTACATTGAAGTAAACTGTCTTACTAAGCTAGATTTAAGTCAGGACAATTACTTGCCTAGACGTTTATTGATTTTTAGGGACTGTAGTATATTTTTTTTTAGACTTTGCACCTAGTATGAGATATTACTGTTAAAAATGGGATGCTTAAGCAATATATTTTCCTAATGTTTACTTGCAGGATATGCTTTTAGTAACTATTGGGTGGAAGAAAAATTATACTGATTTAGTTTTAGTGTTAGAGGCTGGATCCTATAGCAGTGTGCACACTTTTAAGAGAGCCAGATACAATAAACAGAGTACACCAGAAGTAGCTTATGATTAGGAGTTGAACATCAGTCATACTTTAAATATTCTTATCTGTGGGGGGAGCTTCATTGTATATGATTGGTCTCTCAGTATATTGGCAAAGTTTTCAGGAAGATGGATGGTGATGCACTACATAAATATTAGTTTTACTGTCGACACATGAAAAACAACAAAAAAAAGCAGTATAAGACACAGCTGGCAGAAGAAGGGAGAAACATTAAGCTTAATATTGGAGAAAGGTGTAGAGGTTAAGAAAATATAGACAAAAAATACCCCTACTTTCACCACTGTGCCCTGAGGTCCACCACCTTTGTAAAGATTTCAGGGTATGTGCGGAAAGTACTGGAGAGTGAACAAATTTAATAGTAGAGGAATGAGTAAATACCTTTTAGAATTTAGAGCATTTTAATCCAGATTAAGCAGAACAGTTTAACCCAGAATTTTGTATGCTACAAAACACTTGCACCTTTGGCATTACTGTCAATTCTTGGCAGTAATTCATGTCTCACAGACAGACATACTGCATGGTACAGTACTAAATACAGTCTGTTTTTCCTGATATACTCGCACAAAGTATTTCTGTAACAGTATAGAACCAATAAATATAGTCTCATGTGCATTTTACAACAGTCACTTACCAGAGATAGCTACAAGAAATATGAATTGTATTACTAAAAATGCCAGCATGCAGACTGACAACAGTAGTAATTTTAGGTGACAGTATATAATGAGAGCAAGGGGACACTAAATACTTGTCAGTTTAACACAGTGACTGTTCAGGGGTGTAATTTCCATATGGATAAATTAAAGTCTCTCAGATTACGCAGTAAGAAAAATGATGCCTTCTTTGCTTTAATCAGCAAGGCCTTACTATATCTTGGCAACACAGATTCGGTATCATAGCTCAAAAATAATTCCCTTACTTACACCAATTTGCTTCATCCAGTATTTCTGACAGAGTAGTCTGCAGGGGATTTTTAAACTCTGGCAACTCATTACACTGTCAAATGAATATGTTCCCAATTACCTCTTTCTTCCCTGTCACACCATTTGCTGTCTACCGGAGGAAAAATTCTTTGCAGTCTGCTTAGGGTATTAAAATACCTATGCAAACACTTACAAGGAAAGATGCTAAATCTTCTAGACTTTGTAGCATATTTGGAAGCCATACATATTGTTATGACCCTCCACTGGACCAGTAATCAAGGAGCCTCAATCTTCACCACTGCCACCTGTGGGGGACATTCACTAGAAGGATAACGGGCACACACACACACACACACACACACACACATAGTATTTTCAGATGCAGCTCTCTGCATGAAGTGCAATTTCCCTTAAGAGCACACAGAGACCACAGTCAGCCCAGGGCTGGTTTCTCACTCTTTCTCCAGATCCCCAGTAAGACTCCCCACTGGCACAGCTATAGAGTTGAAATCTCAGCTAAGTAAACAAGCCAAGGTCTTTAGCACCCTCTTTGTCCAACGAGTGCTTTGTGTCCCTGCTTAAGTAGCTGACACACACACACTGATCTGATGTGTACACACACAAACTTGGGACAGGCTGGCAAAGGTTTACTAGCTATGCCCACTTCTGCCCTGACTTTAAGGTAGTTTCCACTGCCACCAATCACTCCTCGACAGCTACTTTAAGGCCCTTAAAGTGTGTCCAGTCTTAATGTGTAATATTAATACAAATGGTAGTTTGACCAAGAGAAAGGCTGTTAGGAGTGGCCCACACAGTGTCACCAAATAAATATGCAAGTACTCTCAAAACTGAAATAGCTCTACAAAGACCAGCCAAAATGAAAGGCTTAAATACATTTAATAATAAATTATAAAAGAACAAGACAATATAAAAAAAAATTCACAGTAACATCAGAATTCAAAACCACAGGTGATATTTAAAACAACACTGCAGGACAGTGTCAAATAAAGAAAGACAAATATCTAAACTAAGTTTCACTATATTCCTGACAATATCCAAGATAATTACTAGTCCCTAGCTAACTTACTTAATTAGAGCAAGGCAGATGACATGGAGAATGGTTCTTGTTGTCGGGTCCAAGACAAAATACAGAATACTCTGTCTCACTGAGAGACTTTTCAAAATAATATCTAAAGTATTACTGCTAGGATAGCTTGCAGAATGACATTTCTTGTCATCTGACTTCTAGTTCCCAAGTGAAACCCTCATTGCTCACAGTGGCAGTACTTAGCATCTACCTGTTAAAATATACAGACAAGGTCTTTTGCTCAAACCTTTGGAAGATGCTGGAGGTCATAACAATTGCATTCCATCATGCTTCTATGGTAGCAATTAGTTCACCTCAGAGACAACACAGAAAGCTTCCTAGTACAGACTGTGTCTCTAGCTGCATTGAAAACGTGAGAGAGCGCCTCTTTACTGCGTAGCCTATATATTTAATTTAAAATGTTTTTCTAAAGTTTGCTGGGCTGAGGTTAACCCTTCGGTTTCCTCTGTTAACATATATAGTTAAACAGTTACAATAGTGCATGCACATTTCTGTTCTCTTCCAGTAGGGCACACTGTGGATACATTTTAACCACAAGCACTTTACAAATGTCTTTTCAACACAAACATCTGTACAGAGCAGTTTGATATACAAGACATACATTTCTAATACATTTGTAACACCAGCATCTTGTATAAATTAGTTTGATATTCACACACACACACAATTATTTACAAAATTCCAGGTAGCTGTGCTGACAGTACCTCCTTATATTACAAATATATCTTTACATTATTTCTATGTGAATTATTTCTCTCTCTTCCTAATCCTTTCTAACCTCCTAGGATTGATTCCTATAGTTATCACACAACAGATTTACCCTATGATTCCTATAGTTATTATGCAATAGTTTATACTCCCTACTAATCCCTCACTCCTCAAAATATTGCTACCTCATTCAACACACTTCACACAAACCATACTATCACTAGCTAAACAACACAAACCCCCCTCCCCTCTAACCCACACCTTCAACTAGTAATCTCCCCACTGCCTTCTCTTTTTCTCCTGTACCTACCTCCAACATAAAAAAGCTCTTAACTAAACTTAAGCCCACCAGATTAGCAGCAGACAACCTCCCAAGTGAATACCTACAAATTGCAGCTGATGCTCTGGCTTACCCAGTATCCATCTAGATTAACTGATCGCGGTCAGAAAGTTACGTTCCCACACTGTGGAAAGTATCACATTTAATTCCCCTCCACAAAGCTAACCAATCACCGCCCCATAGCTATTCTCTCTCCACTCTCCAAAATACTAGAGAGATGCATACATTCTCAGGTCTCAGACTACCTCCTTACTAACAACCTCCTTTCCAATATTCAGCATGGTTTCCGACCAAACCATAGCACCACCACTGCCTTACTCTCCTTTACTAACACTATCTTTCAGCATAAAAACAATGGCTATCTGTCCTCTGCTACTTTCCTAGACCTATCTAAAGCATTTGACATGGTCCCACACAAACAACTTACCTCTGTCCTCGATTACCTATCCTTCTCACAATCAGTCACCAACTGGTTTCAGAGTTACCTGTCTGACCGCCAACAATTCGTTGTATGGCAGAATGACACATCTCCCCAACTACCTGTCTCCATAGGGGTTCCCCAAGGATCCATCCTTGGACCCCTACTCTTCTCTGTTTTCACCAATAATCTAGCCTCTGCCACCAAACATGGCACACTTGTACAATACGCTGATGACTCAATCATCATCTGCTCAGCCCAGTCCCTACCAAAACTGCAAAAAGTCACACGGGAAACCTTTTCCTCTGTTGAAACTTGGTTATCCGATGCCCAATTAATACTCAACCCAAACAAAACTAAACTACTTATCTTCCAATCCACCAAACATACTCAAAACAACTCTCACTTTAACATCACAGCAAAAGACAACACCACTATATACCCAACTGAACACACCAAATTGCTTAGAGTAGAAATAGACAATAAACTAAAACTTGACATTCACATATCCATGACCATAAAAAAGTCCACAAAAAACTAGGAGCGCTATACAGAAATAAGCAGCTTCTCACCAAAGCAGCAAAGATTTCAGTCGCAAATTCCCACCTTATCTCCACCCTACTTTATGCCTCTCCAATATATACCAACCTAAGGCAATGCGATCTAAACAAGCTAGAGACTTGCTACAACAAAATCGCCAAATTCACCACAGGGGCATCCTACCATAGTCACCACGGTCTCTCACTTGCTGAATTGGGCTGGATTGAACTCCCTCACCTCCTTCAATGGTATCAACTCTCACTCGCCCACAAACTAGTAAACCATCCACTAAATGTCCCATCCCTCCAGAATCTATTCCAACCATATCGCACCACCAGACCACTAAGATCCAGCAACAAAAATCACTTGCAGATCACTAAAGCCAAGAACTCTGCTGGTGAAGCACTATTCTCTTGTGCCATAGCCAAATTATGGAACTCCCACCCACAATTACCTCCATACCATCATGCACCCACTTCAAAACTTTACTAAAAGCGCACCTAAAAACATGCTGGCTATGCCCTTGCAACTCCCACTCTAATATCACCCACCCCATCCAAACACTACCTTTCTTTCCACTCCACTAACTACCTTGATTATAGCAAGCTCAGATACTCATAATCCAGTACTTATTATACAGCAGGAACTTCTTCTTGTAACATTTGTTAATGTCTGTTATGTACTTCACTGATAAAGATTCTAGTTGTCTACTGATGTACTATGTTCTTCATCTGTAAATATGTTGTAAGTAATTGTTATGTAAATTGTTAATCGCTATGTAATCCAATGTAACTACTGTCTGTTTATTTTAACTGTGGAGCTTTTCTTCCCGGGCCTCCACTAAAAATGGACCTACGTCCAGTCGGACACTCCCGGTCAACAAATATAAATAAATAATTATTCCTTTTTAAAAGCAGCTTTTGTTCTAGATTCTACTAAAAATGCTACCAGTGCTGGTCTTCCATTTAGGATCCTCCTAATTTCTTTCTCTTTGCTTTTACTCTGATATCAATCCTTGATAGGGAAGGAAATCACCAGCCGGCATTCCAAATGCATTACTGGCCTCTTCCTACTCTATTACTTTTCCCCTCTCTAATTATTTCTCCCAATACCTTGGTTCATTTGCCCATTTTTCTCTAGTAAATTCCAGCCTCCTCTTGCCTATTCCTGTATACCCCTAAATGCAGCCATCCCCATTGTCAGAATCTGCTACTTTATACATATATAATATTATGCATGGTTATTGTTATTCTCCTTAAGGATATGCATCCAAAATCTCAGTCTCTCCTTATTTCTTGAGCTTCCCCCTAGTTTCATCATCATCCCTTTCCACTTTGAATTTTAGGTTTCTACTTGTACTACATATAGGAGCCTTAACTGTGCAACTCTGAAATACCCTTTCAAAATCACGTAATCCCAAAACAACTTGTTTTATTGTAAGGATCAACTTCTCCCACTTTACTCTTGCTCTCTTCACATCCCAGATAAAAAGCAACTCCCACTACTTCTGCGTTTACTGTACAAGTCTATATGTAACACAGGATCATCTGACTGCAAAACTGTGCTACTCATTTCCACAAATTTCAGACAATTACAGCAACACTGCTGTTGGCATCAATGTTGCTCACTTTCCTCATTCTATCTTCATTTGCACCAAAAATGGGTTAACTTTTTTTGTAAATTCAGGTTATGTATATAATGTAAAGTAAATGTTTGCTCTGCACTCCTTCCACTTTCTGATTCAGCAAGAAATATAAGCGAGGCAGAAAACAGTTTAATGAACCAGTGGTCAGAGGTCTTCAGTGCCATACTAACTCCAACACTAAAGCCAGTTTGCCTTTAGAGTCTGGAAAAATCACAGAAATAGTCTCTTTCTGTATTAAAAGAATATCTGGAGCAAAGTGCTCATATTTTAAAATAGGGAGATGTGGAAAAATACTGAAGTCAACATATTTTGTATTCTGTATTTAAAGGGTTAAGCAGAAAAATGTTCACTGCGTGCAAACTGAAATGTTCTGGAAAATGTTGATCACTGAGGAATGCAGGAGTTAATCTTAAACCACTGATAAGGAAGTTAATGGTGCAAGAATAACTGTGGTACTGGCTGGTAAAAACAAGTAATCAAACTATCAATTTTAATGAATGTTCTGTGTGCTACGTGTATGTACGTGCAGGAGGGTCTATATAAGGAGAACTCAAAGTACAAGTAGCCAGACTGCTGGCATATTACTATCATGTAGCAGATCTCCATGCATGTAAAATAAAGCTGTTTTACTTGCTTACAAGAACTTGGTGTGATTCTTCCAGAATATGTTAGAAGAGTAAAATCTTTCGACATAACTGGCTAGCGTTAGGCGGCCCCTGCACGCGAATCGAACAAAGAGAGGCTGAAAACCTGCGCAGGTGGAGAGAGATCAGGCTCTCCTCGAATGAAAGACCTCCAACTGAAACAGGTTGAAATTAGAGGCCAGTCACTCTTTCCAGATTCAATCCGTGAGGTGGCAGCGAAACAGGGCGGAGGAATCACAAAGGTAAGCAAAAAACGCTATTTTTTTGTTGTTTCTGATTGGAATTTTTGTCTAAATTTTAAAGGGACTAGTCAAGGGAGAAATTTAATTTTCTCAAAGTATAAGGAGTATATGTGAATAGATTCCATATACAAGAGATCTCAGGAACAGGAATAGTTTCTCGTAAGAGAAATGGGAACAGGAACCAGTTGCGTCAAAGGTGATGACATAACTGAAGATGAAAAGTTTATGTTTGATTTACACCCAAAGAACGTAAAATATTTAGATAAATAGAAAGATGATCATGGGTTTAGTGGATGTTTAAATAAGTCAGAATGTCAAAATCTAGTAAGATTACTGCACAAACAGGCAGGAAATAAGACAAGAAGAAAAAAAAAAAAAAAGGGTGTGGTAATTCAAGTGAAAGAGATGTGTACTTTGTTAAAAAGGAAGATAGTAAAACTTCCAAGTGTGTAGAACCAGAATGCAGACTCTCTTAGATAAAATAGAAGAACATTGGAAGCCCAAGGCAGATTGGACTTGCATTAATCAATGCATTCAATCAGATGACGAAACCGTAGACAGTTATCTACATCATCTCTCACACAATGTTTTGATGCTCATAGTGGGTTGATTAAGGTAAAAAATCAGGAAAATGACTCGCCCTATGAACAGCAATTGAAAAATGCACTCCTAATGGGCTGCCAGACAGCCATTGGTAACTTTATACAAAAACATATGATCACACACAGGACAGCGCGTCTACAGCCCCTTATGGAGTATGCTAGACATGCTGAGAAATATGTGAAGGAAAAGAAAGATAAACAAGCCCAGACTTTTACAGTTAGTGAAGATGGAACTTTAATGTTAGTTCAGGGTTCCGCAAACCACGGAAGAAGGCAGGGCAGGGCAAGAGGACGAGGACGGGAGGCATAAGTCATTCTGAGGATTTCGAGGGTAGGCAAAAGAGGGGGGAGTGTTTTAAGTGCGGTAAGAAAGGACATTTCGCCAGAGATTGCAGAGGACCGGAGAAACCGATGGTTGCTTGTGGTACCGCATGACTATATGACGGTCAAAAAGACGTAGATGGAGGGTATGAGGAAGAAGAAGAAAGTGAGAATGGGGAAGTAGATACAAGTGAAGACGATGGGTGGGGACAGGAAATGGCAGAAAATGAGAAATATCAAATGGTAAATCTAACAGCACTAGCATCAACTATGCAATTGGAATCCCAACCAGTGATCACATTGCAAGTTGAGGGCCGAGACATAGAATTTCTTTGTGACTCAGGGGCTTCTCGAACGTTAGTCAGAAGTACTGCCATATCATCCGATGTTACCTCGGATGAATATGTGCTTGTAAAAGCAGCAAATGATCGTATTTACAAAGAGCCATTGTCCAAACCTCTGTGGGTTACCGACCCAGAGATGAACCAAACCATACGGTTCCAAGTAATAATTTCAAAAATCTGCCCAGTACATTTACTAGGAAGAGATTTAATGCAAGTGTTCGGTATAGCAGCCGTCCCAACCTCCACGCGGATGGTGGCAAGGAGAATAGAACTGAATAGTGCAATGCTATTAGAGGGGCAGGGAGATCTACATTACTGGTATAGTAATGATTTGATAGAGACAGGCCCCCAGAGTGTAGTGACGGATCTTACATATTTGGCATTAAGCAAATACGGCATAACAAATCCGAAGGTGTCAGATCCATTACATTGCACAATGTATTACAGAAGATGTGCCGGACCTGATTTAGAATACGAAAAGAAATTTCTTAGTTTTAAAGTCACCAAACTAGTATTGCATAGCCTTTTTTGGGACACACTAGGTAATTCTGCAGTCACATGTAGCCTTACAAGGAATATGCAGCTGCTGTATAAGAATAAATTAACCACACATATTTCAGTCACGGAGGGTGAAGGAATGTCATGGTACCTCGTGGGTAAGAAAAGAACTGAATGGGTAGGATGGACACCAGAACAGTTGGCAGGTAAGGGCATTCAGGTTCAAAAACTTAACTGGGTTACACAAGCCAGACCGACCGTGCACCTCAGGGAAGACAAACCGATACAATCCCCTGGGACATTATGACTATGTCTCCTTACCCCCATGAAAGAATCTCAATTGCAGACGATTCCAAACTCATTATGGTCGCAGGGTCAGCACGATATCGGACTGATTAGAACGGCAGGACAGGTAAAGATTACACCCAAGTCAGAATTTAGACCTCATAAACGGCAGTATCCCTTGAGCAGAAAGGCAGAGGAGGGCATTTTACCGGTAATCACAGCACTTTTGAAAGCTGGAGTATTAATTCTGTGCACAGACTCACCGTGTAATACGCCCTTATTTCCAGTAAAAAAAACGGATGGGACATGGAGGATGGTACAAGACTTACAGGCAATAAATGCCGCGGTGGTACCTCGGGCCCCCATAGTCCCGGATCCGTCTATTCTGCTGAACGATATCCTTCCAACAGATAACTACTTTTCTGTAATTGATATCAGTAATGCCTTTTCTCTATTCCCTTGCAGGAAGATAGTAGATTTTGGTTTGCATTTACGTTTATGGGCAAGCGTTATACCTATACCAGGTTACCGCAGGGATACTGCGAAAGTCCGACCATCTTCTCACAAGAGATGTCCACCAATTTGGCTCAGTTCCAACCAGCCCAAGGGTGCCACCTACTGCTGTACGTGGATGATATCCTCCTGGCGCGACTACGGAAGAACTCTGTAAGTCCGAGACTATTCGACTACTACACTTTCTGGCACACGAAGAACATAAGGTAAATAAGTCTAAGTTACAATTTTGTAAATTAGAAGTCGTTACCTGGGTTATACTATCTCTGGGAAGGGCAGGCGATTAGATGACAGCAGAAAGAATGCTATTTTACAAGCCCCCATGCCAACTACAAAAAAGAAATGATGTCCTTTTTAGGCATTACGAACTTCTGTCGTAGTTGGATTCCCAACTACGCCGAAGAAGTGCACCCGCTATCAGACTTAATTTTTGCAATACCAATGGCGGCAAAGATTTGCTGCACTGGACAGACAAGGCAGTACAGGCATTTACTAGGATCAAGCAACTGATAGCTGGGTCAGCAACATTGGGGTTTCAGATTACAGTAAGACCTTTATACAGACTGTAGATTGCAAGCAGGGATTTATGACATCTGTTTTAATGCAAATGTATGGAGATAAGTTAAGACCATTGGCATTTTACTCTAGCAAATTAGACTCAGTAGCACGAGCATTACCACACTGTGTGCAAGCAGTAATTGCAGCCGCTTTGGCGGTACAAGCGTCTGCCACGTTGGTATTGTTCCATGATCTTACGTTAAAAGTCCCGCACTCTGTAGCAGTCATCCTTCTGCAGGACAAGTTAACATTTCTGTCACCTAGCAGACATTTATCTTGTATGACTACGCTGTTATCGCAGCCACACATGACAATTGAGAGATGCACTACCTTAAATCCAGTGACATTGCTACCTGTTGCTGAAGACGGTATTCTGCATGTATGCTTAGATCTCATACATTCTAAAGTTCTACCAAGACCGGATCTTAAAGATCAACCCTTACTACATGCGGACTGGACACTGTTTGTAGATGGGTCAGCACGCAAAACAGAAACAGGCACCACGCAGGTAGGGTATGCAGTTACTACTGCAACTCAGATAATAGAGGCAAGACCACTCCCCGGGAACTTATCCGCTCAAGCAGCGGAACTGATTGCTGTGACAAGGGCATGTCTCCTTTCAGAGGACAGGAATGTCACTATCTATACGGATAGTTAATATGCCTTCTCTACGGTGCATGTGTTTGCTCAGCAATGGAAAAATAGGGGGATGGTTACAACCTCGGGGAAAGACATTATGCACAAAGACCTAATCCTTGAATTACTACAAGCCGTCCAACGGCCACGGGTTTGGCCATCTGTAAATGCGCTGCTCATACCCGTGCTAAGGACCCGGTATCACTTGGTAATGCCCTAGCAGACAAAGCAGCCAAAGAGGCAGCTATGTCCAGTCCCTTTTCACTTGAAACCACACCTACAGAATTACAACCAACAGATAAATTTGATTTGCAAACCTTACAAGTCATGCAGGAACTTAGCACAGTACAGGAAAAACAACGCTGGACTAGGTATGGTGTTAGGCAGAACAAAGGAATCTATGTGGGACCGGATAATAAATATGTTTTGCCTACTAATCTTTTTAGATATGCAGCACTAGTTGTGCATGGCCCTTCCCATCTGGGCCCTGCAGCTATGGTTAGAATTATCCACCTTACCTTTTGGACCAAGGGTTTCATTGCATATGCAAAACGTTTTTGTCTATCCTGCATAGTATGTGCTAAATACCACGGGAGGGATCAGAGTTGCTCCGGCATCATTTCCAACACCCCCCTATCCTTTTCATACAATATGTATGGACTTCATCGAATTGACCCCGGCACAACTAAAGAAGTTTGTGTTAGTAATAGTAGATGCATTTACTAAGTGGGTTGAGGCTTTTCCGGTGACACATCCGGATGCTCAATCAGTGGCTAAAATTTTGGTCAATCACATCGTCCCGCACTTTGGACTTCCTACACGCATCTACTCTGACAACGCACGCATTTTGTCAATCAGATCATACAGAAACTGTCTACAGTTTTCCAAATTGAATTGAAACACCATTGTGCCTACCACCCACAGTCAGCAGGGTTGGTGGAATGCCATAACGGCATTCTAAAAGGCAAGTTGAGAAAACTCATGGCGAGACACATCAGTCTTGGATTACCTGTCTACCTCTAGCCCTCCTTTCCATGCGGACAACTCCCAACTCAAAAGGAGTCACCCCATTTGAGTTGTTGTATGGGAGACCTTATTACGCCCGCAGTGGCAAAACTTGTTGCCTGCGGAACGTGAGGGGTGAGGAGTTAGCTGAGTACATGAGGAAAATGCTGACCAATTCTAACAGCTGTTTAACGAATGATTATTTTTCAGGTTCAAGAGACGGAAGTCGCAGCAGTAACCATGAAGGACAATAATGAGAATAAGAAAAATGGTTCTATTGCAATGTTTTATTGTTTATAACTATTGTGATTGTAATATTTCTGTTTTGGACATTTCTGTCTTTTAATGAAGCTAGCCATTCAAAAGAGACAAACACACCAGCTGGCATCCAAACTTTAATACATATCAAGCGATTAAATATGCATATGCATCCTCAATGAATGTCTCAAATTGTTGGGTATGTACTGCAATACCTACTGTACACAGTGGCTTAATGTTAGGGACAGCCCCTCTGGGAATAAATGATACTTGGAATAGTTTGTTGTTTGAAACCACAGAAGTACCACTGAGAGACAAGGTGGCGCTGCCTCTTCTGGGGCCAAAATGGAACAGTGTGTTTTCAAAAGATTGGGAAAGTTAAGGTGGGGCTGAGCCAATGTAATTTGACAATAGTTCATAATTGTACCCTAGAAGGGCAGTGTGAGACTAAGTTTGGAGCTATAAAAAAGACATCAATGTAAATGATATTAGTTTTGTTGAAAAATGCTGTATGTATATGGCCTGTTATTTAAGGGCTAAAGCCAAATGGGAGTTATGAATTTGCAACCAATATTACCATCAAAACAAATGATTGTTATTTTATTTGTGGTAGGAAAGCATATAAATGGTTACCATATGGCTGGTCAGGAAGTTGTTTTTGGGATATCTGATACCAGCTATCAGGCACGCAAATGCGTTGCCTCAAGGTAAAATACTGAAATGCACGTTCTCTTAATAAACCTATTAATCCTGTAGGTAACATTGACCCATCATGGATTTATCACAATGTCTTGGCACACGCCAGCAGCAAAGGACTCTCACATATGGACCTAGGCGATGATGTAATTGCTTGGGCTGGTATTTTGCCAGCATATGGGACAGTAAAATCCATCTGGGAACTGAGAAAACTGTCAAAACTGTTAGAGACTCTGAGTAATGCGACATTTTCAGTGCTAGAATTGGTGACGGACGAATTAACGGCGATGAGAACAGTAGTGTTGCAGAACCGTATGGCGCTCGATTTCACCCTAGCGGCGAAAGGAGGTACTTGCGCTCTGATACACGAGGAGTGCTGCTCGTTCATCCCTGATAACGAGCACGCGATTCAGAGCCACCTTGAAATAATTCAACAAGTTTCTGAACTGACTAAACCTGGTCCAAACCCCTTGACTGACTTTTTCCAAAACCTGTTTGGAAACTGGGGTTCTGTCTTGATGAACATTTTAATTGCTGTATGTGTTGGTGCAATCATATTTTTGCTGCTTGGCTGCTGTTGCATACCATGTATCAAAATGATAATATCGAAGGTTATCTCTGCCAATGCTACAAAAGCATATTTCTCTGATTATGAGAAGGTATACAACGATCTGGGATTGTGTAAAATAAACAGTATACAAAATGTTGTAAGGGGAAATGTGGAAAAATACTGAAGTCAACATATTTTGTATTCTGTATTTAAAGGGTTAAGCAGAAAAATGTTCACTGCGTGCAAACTGAAATGTTCTGGAAAATGTTGATCACTGAGGAATGCAGGAGTTAATCTTAAACCACTGATAAGGAAGTTAATGGTGCAAGAATAACTGTGGTACTGGCTGGTAAAAACAAGTAATCAAACTATCAATTTTAATGAATGTTCTGTGTGCTACGTGTATGTACGTGCAGGAGGGTCTATATAAGGAGAACTCAAAGTACAAGTAGCCAGACTGCTGGCATATTACTATCATGTAGCAGATCTCCATGCATGTAAAATAAAGCTGTTTTACTTGCTTACAAGAACTTGGTGTGATTCTTCCAGAATATGTTAGAAGAGTAAAATCTTTCGACAGGAGAAAAGCTCTTGACTTGGAGCATTTGCTGCAGCCATGCCTCAAAGAACTAAGAAGCTACGATGCCTGTGCTCAATACATTTTTAAGCTGGGATAAATTGGCTTTCGGACTATAATTCAAATGGCTGCAACAAGCACTAGAAAAGAGCTTGCCTCACTTTTCTTTAGCAACATTGTTAAAAGTACTTGAAGCCAAATATCCCAAGACTGCTGACCCAGACATTGGGAATAAGATTGAACTGTCTTGGTATAAACTTATGTGGCCAGACACTACAAATAAAATGGCAAAATGCCAGTTTTCTGTCCCTGTTTGTTTTGTAGTGCCAAACAATAGTATTTCAATAGTACAACACATTGAAATGTTAATGTCGTACACTTTTAAGTTAGCAAGAATGGGAAGCAAACCACTAACTATTTAGTACAAGAATTCGGGATGAAGCCAAAATTAATGGGACAGACTCCATCTGGTAAAGATTTTAAATGTTGCTCTTACCAGCTTAAAAAGTTGAGAGAATAATGGGTTTTGCATTAGCATGCACTTTCTGAAAGATTCGTAGTCAAAGTCATCATGACTTCACTCCTCAATGATTTGCCAGAAAATCCCACATATTATGAGTAAAAGACCAAGAACATGAGATAAAAATCTGCACCATTAAGAAATATGATAGGGAGATTTTTGTTTTTTCTGGCTGTATCTATTTCATTACAAAATGATGTTTTGCACATGTCTGCTTTTTTTTTTTCATTCTTTGTTTAACAATTGCTGCTCTTCTGAGTTTAAGATGAAAAAAAAAAGACTGCAAAAAAAATCAACAGGAAACTCAGATCTAGCAGCACAGATGGTCCTAAAATGTCTTGCATTTTAGAAGTTCTAGATATGTGGCCAGTTAGAACATAATAAATGGTGTTTTTCTAACTGAAAAGTACACAGAGTAGTTCTGTGTTGTTTAATAAAGCACCTATAACATGAATTTGCTTTACTTTAGTTGCAATTCACATTCCTGGGACCACACACTATACTGTGGATATGTTGCTGTTGTATGATGCCACATGCCACTGTAGATTGGCTTTCTTTTATTTCTCATTCATTCCCGTTTTCTTCTTCCATTGCTACAGCAATATGTAATTTCAAATGTAACATTTTTTTTCTGATAATCTCTGTAGTTGTCTGTTCCACATAAAATGACTCCCTACAATTATATCCTTTGACTTATTTAACAAGCAATAAGAGTTATCAGCTGAACTGATAAAATTAGCTTTCTGGTACATGATTCAATTTATATCTGAACTCTCTCACTAGGTTTAGAATTTGAATTAGTTTCAAAAATGCACACATTCTTTTCATTGAATGTTATAGGTCTCAGAAGGCTTTTTATAAAACTGCAGTTTTCGGTTCCCACCCCACTTAAAAGCAATGTCTTTCATTCTGTCTTAATTTTAATCTCATTTGTATAAGAATTATACTCAATTATTTTGCAGTATTCCTCTTGGGACTGAATTTTCACATCAAGCACAAAATATCCACAGTTCTTCTTCTTCTCCAACTACATCCATCTTATAAGTACTAACATGACTTAATTTCTTAATTATCACCAGTAAAAAATAAGTTGCTATGACTTTGAATTAATGTCCACAATCTTTAATGACTGCAAGCTTTAACAAGTAATCCTATTTCCAACACGAGATCAGCAGTATCAAACAAAAGTGTGCTCAGATGAACAGTATAGAAACTTCTGCCAAGCTCTGTGCGGAGACGAGAAATGAGGATATGTCTCAAGTTAGCTTGAGCAGGATATTAACTGCATCTTCTTCGCAGCAATGAACAACGCATAGGAGGTGACAGTGGGGTGGGGCATAAAAAGTCCCTATGGCTGCGAGTTTGATGCTGGAACTGGACACCTCAGTCACCTCTCCGACAATGGGAAAACATACCAGATGAGGTCCATTATTAGGAGGTACTTTGGGTATTAGAGTTCAAGGAAATGCATTAATAGTAGCTGAAGGTATACTACCAAGGGATTAAAAAATAAGTGAAGTGACATACTTTTTAAAGACATAAGACACCACACTTCTTCACTAATCTCTTTTCTTTTACCAGTCCTCGCCTTATCACACATTACCATAAAAAAACAAACAGTCTGGAGCCTTTCCCTTCCTATACTCCAATTTCTTCTCTCAAATTGCACAGGCACAATTTTGTTTATTTTTACTCGATTTTTCCTACTTTTACCAGCATTCTCTGTTTTACCATTAACATCCTATTCTAAAGGACAAAGTAAATTGGCCTGAATTTCTTTTCTGCCTTGGAAATCTGTGCTTTACCACAGAGGGATTAGATACTTCCAGTGTAAATAGAAAGAGAATGTCGGTTTGTACACAGATAATGAGACAAGCAAAATCGTAACCAGAAGAGAGCGTATTGTGTATAATAACATCTTTATCCTCCTAACATGCCATGCGGGCATACTGCTTTCTACAGTTAGTATAAATGGAATGTGGGCAAGTGCTCAGACAACACAAGACAGAGTGAAAGGGAACAGTTGCTAAAGCAGACAAAATGGCTTGATCAGGGAACTGAGCATGCTCAGTATAACTACAACCAGTACATGCACTTGAAATGAAATGAACTCCCAGGGTCTAAATATGATCAGTATAACAACAAATGAAATGTGTATTTGTGAAGAACAAATACAAAGGAGCTGACTACGCCCAGTTCAAATGCAAATGGAAAACTTGTACTGCAGGAATAATAAATATAGAAGAAGAAGGGACTGGGGGTGATTAGGTCATGAGTGCTAATGAAGGGCTGGAGAAAGAGAACATGAGGTATCCAGTGCCATTCATTCAAAGGAGCGTGTACAGCTTCGGCACTGCAAGTCTAGAAGCAGCAGTAAAGCTTCTGTGTCACAGGCAGAATGCAGATACCAAGAATTTATGGTACATTTTTTTTTTCTTTAATTTATCCTTCACTGGCTGAGGCCTCTTTTCAGTGAGACCCTGTTCCAGTCTCCACAAAGATGGCTGTCATCTGAACAAACAATAACAGTTACTGCATTCTTCCTAAATGGAAGAGTGCCTCCTACTCCATGATTGCCCAAGTTGCCAACTTGTTGAACTGCAAATGAGAATAGGAGAACACCTAGTATGCATCTTTCATGTGCATTATTTTGTACTGCTATGATCCTTGTATGAGCACATAAATGTAAAAAATATACAATTCATCTGCCACTAGCATAGGGTCAGACACCTCATTTCATCACAAACATCTGGCAGCAAGTTCTACTCATGTTACCAGGATCAGTATTGCATACTTTTTACATCTGCAAATGGACTGCCTAGGTAAGCAGAACTGTTATGGAGTCATTGTCTTCAGTCAATTATATTCCTGCATGTTCTTCATCACAAAAGTACTACCTTAAAAACATACCAGAAGCCTTTGACAGGGCTGGCTCTTACATGAAACTGCAATCTGCTGATGAAACACGTCTCTACATTAAAAAGAACACAAACAAGAAGTTGACTAATGGGGATACAATGTACCCAGCTTGAAAGCAATGTGTTTGGTCTTGCCAGTGACTTTGCAAATCTTAGATTCGTGTTGCAAAAGAAGAATTCTGAAATCCTTCCATATATTCAGCTTAAAATTAGCTACACACAAGACAGCTTCTAAGGTTAGAACTAAAGCTGAAAAAGCATTTCCCGAAACAGCCAATGCCAACATAGAAAAATGCAACTGGCTTTATGCATCAAAACAGAGGATTCAGTCGCTAGAATGCCATGATTACTGTGGAGAGATATCAGAAGAATTTTTTGCTTACTCAAAACCACTATTTCAGTTTAACATAAAACAATAGGGCAGCATAGTTTGTTATAAAGTGGTATCATCACAAGAAAAAAAAAATGAATGTCCTCTCCTACAAGCTTTTAAGAGGCCGACGGCTGCCTACAGATGACAGTGCACCACTGATTTATGTAACTGCACTACTCATGTAAAAGCCACACTCAAGGATATATGCTGCCATATCTATACAAGTCCTTCAGAGGGCAGCCCCATTATTTAAGTTTGCTTTAGAATTTCACTGGCTAAAAAATGTGCAGCTGTATGTACAGATATAAAGAACAAACATGGACAAAAAAAAAAATCCCATTTTTATAACTGATATTCTTCTTCTTTTGGATTTTCCCAGTTAGGGGTCACCACAGCGTATCATCTGTCTGCTCATGATTGGCAGTGGAGTTTTATGGTGTCAAGTTGCCAGCCCGGCGCCCAACCTTCCACAGAAGGCACACACACGCATGCACAGGGCCAATTTAGAGTGTCCAATCCACCTACAGCGTGTCTTTGGGATGTGGGAGGAAACCGGAGCACCTGGAGGAAACCCACGCGACCACAGGGGAGGACATGCAGACTCTGCACAGAAGGCACCCCAGCCGAGGATCGAACTGGAAAACCTCTTGCTGTGAGGCAGTAACGCTAACCACTGTGGCTGCCCATTTTTGTAACTGATACACCAAAATCAAATTTGGCTTACAATATATGAATACAATTAATTAGTACAAGTCCAATGTGGCTGTTTCAATATATATATATATATATATATATATATATATATATATATATATATAGATATAAATATAGATATAGATATATATAGAGATATAGATATATATATATATAGATATATATATATATAGATATATATATATATATATATATATATATATTTTTTTTTTTTATACAACAGAGAATGCAGTTATAGCTACTTGGACTGACATCTCTGGGATTGTAATTGCCCCCACCTCTTATCCATAGGTATTACACCTGCCCATTAAGACCAAACAGGAACATAACCTTATTCTCAGACTTTTTTTTCCTTGGTACTTTATAGTTTGTTTTTGGTATATTTTGTTAGATTTTTATAAGTAACTCCCAAGGTCACTGCTAGTATGTTTGTGTCCTACAGCTGGGATGTCACCTCATTGTAACTGTCTGTGTCTGTATGTACGTGTGTTTGGTGGGGGTTAACTGACAGAGGTAAATATTCACAAGCTTCTATCTTCTTTTTCATTTCACACATTTTAACTTTTGCTAAATTTCTGATCCATCTCATATCAAAGTTTCCCCACTACCCATTCTCTGACACATACATAACCTCTAATCCCCTTCCACATTCATTCACTCACCATCTCATTTTTACCAACCTTACTTTTGCCTACTTTTTACACCTGCGTCATCCTCTCCTTCCATACTAACTTCCAGCTTCTACTTTTCTGTCATACTTCTTCCCTAACTGTGCTATACATAGAGTAGTGAATATTAAATTATCTAATATAAGGTTCCTCTCCTCTGCTTCAGGTAAATCTAATTTGCTCTGTCATCAAAGTTAACTATCCTATACCCCTACTTCACTTTCATATGGCAAGATTTGTGTACTTGCATCTTGTTTGTGTTTACCAAGCAGAACAGAAGGTTTACAGAGTTAAACAGTAGGTGCACACTATTTTCATTTCCTTCCCTCCCTGCAGAACTGAGTCCAGTGGTTCCTCTACCTGCAGTCTGTGTGCCATTTTGTTCCACAGACACAGAAGGCAGTAGTCCCCATGAGTCAAAGCCATGACGCCCATTCATTCTTGCTGAGGAATCCTCAATTAGCTCAATTGCTCCACAGTGAGAGTCATGTGGTAGGGAGCAGGCCAGTTTGCAGGTCCCATATGGTGGCCTACAATCTCACATGTGGAGTACCCCTTTCCTAGGCTTCCACTCCAGGAGGTGAACACCTAGTGCTCCTCCTAGGTGTTACCCTTGTGGAAAGCCAGAGCCACCTCCCTTCCCCAGGAAGAGGGGAAAAACTGGCAAACAACCTCTCACTACCATATTCCTCCAGCTGCTATAGGTTGCAGAGTTTCTTTTCAGACTTGTATCACCTGCTACATTGTCAGAGCTTTATCCTGTATGCCACACCCACTATTCATGGGTACGTTTATGTCTCCTTACTAGACAAACCCAGATGTGCTTCTTTGCTGGATGAACTCCCCTACATTCTCAGACAGTTTACCTTACAGCAAACCTTCTAAAATGAGAGAATGAGGAACCTAAGGGGATCTGAAGACCAGCAGCCATCATCCAGTTGTCAGTCACAATCCCTTATGCTGGTGGAGTGACATACAACGAAACCAGCACAACCATCACACCCCCCTTTGAACTGCTGTGCTGTGAAGCCTCTGGTCTCTTTCAAAGTCACATAGCAGCTTTCCCTGCACTCAACAGCACAGGACAGGTGGTCATCGGCAGCTTCATCCTATCCCCACCCGGCCCCACCTTAGGCCCAAGCCCATTATCAAGCTCTTGTCACTGGCTGTACAGATAAATGCCCTGCCTCAGCACCATCAGATCAGGTGCAGCTGCTCATGTTTTTATGCAGATGCTTTTGTGTTGATCATATATTGTTAATGAAAACCAAATATCAAACTGCTGTTGTCAGTGTGTTAATACTGCACATATACAATTTATTCACTGCTCCTCATTTTTGCTTTGGTCAGCTATCATTTATCATGCGCCAATGATGGAAGGCATTTGTTGCATGTTGTATATTTTCATCTGAACCATTAAGGATACAGTCCCCCTTTGTTGCAGAGTGTAATCCATTTATGGGAGTTGTATCCCATTTCTGAAATCTAAAAGCACAAACAATTTTATCTAAAGCTAGTTTTTAAACTTAACTTGAAGATGTCATCATCAGTGATTATTTGAGGAAGCAATATCCCTGGAAGGGAAGGGGAGTTGGGAGATCTCTTTAGATTGTTCACACATTTGTGCAACATCAAGATGTGCCATTTCTGTAGAATTTTTTAACCAAAATGAAATGTTCCTAATTTCAGCCTGTGGTAAGCAGGTCAAAGTCATGTAGTCCTTAAAAACTTGAGTGAGATGTGGGTTAGTTTTCTGTATGGCAGTCACTAATAAATATTTTCCTAGACTGGCAAGTCACGGAGTAGGCCTTAATGGTTTGCATGGCTGACTTGGTCCCAGTGTATCCAATGGTTTATGAGTCTTGAATTATTTGCAGTGACTATATAAATGTGATCTGGTCATGCTAGCTGAAAGCCTGACAGTTACTTAATACATCTGAGTTTATGGGAGGTTTATGCTTTGAGTCATTTACGAGGCTACAGATTTAGACTCCTTCAGAGTCTCTACACAAGTACACACAGGAGTTGTGTGGATGCTTCTGTTTACAGCAGACAACTTTGTTTCAGTATATTGCATGCATTTAAAAGTGTTTTATAGATAGTAATATCATAAAGTAAAACATTCAATATAACCATGTGGGAGCTTACATTACACTTAAGGTAGGCACTGTCTGCAGCCGTCTCGACACTGATGTCATCCGGGCCTACATATCTCTTGCAAGTACATCCTTAGTTTAGAATATATGTTGGAAAAGTAGGGGAGATGCTAATTTACTGTTCTACAGGCTCTCACAATCTTATAAATGTCTAAGCCACTGTTACTAACAGCTTAAACTTGTATAGTAAGGGAAAAAAATGATCTGAAAAAATCAGACATCAACACCAAGCAATTTGTTTCCAGATGTAAAAAGCAACTGGTAGCTTATCAAATATACAATAAAATAATGACAAATTTTGTCAAAACAAATCTATTTGTACTGATGACAGCAAGAAATAATACATGCGTCTAACAAAATATAACAATAGTGCAAAACAAGACAGTGAGAGGACTCCCCCCACCTTGGAATAAGTACACTTCCCTTTTTACTACAAACGTTAACACAACAGGATGAGGAACTGACAGGAGAATGACACTGTGCAGCTCGTCATTGTACGATCTCTACAGTTGAACATTATTTTTAAATACAATCATTTCTTGAAATATGCAGTGAGCCAAGCACGTGTAAATTTGAGAGGAAATAAGTCATACTTGTAAGTCATATTATGTTGGCATTAGAATTATAAAAGTGACAAGGCAGAGCTTACACAGTATGCTGTTACCTGTTTATGTCACTAGTTCTAGCATCGGCACTTCCAGGTGACAGCTGCCTGTTTTCTCTCTCTCAATTTAGAGTATATGCAAGCTGGATACAACCTAATGGGAGGGTCAGTTTAGCCTTCATCACAATGGATCATCATTTACCTGCTATTCACTATTCTGTATATATATTCATCCTGTCCTCCAGCTGGCTCTGCCTTAGGCCTAAACTCATTATCAGTCTCACATGACCAGCAGTGTATTACTGGTATCATGGCCAATTTGTGTGAACTACATTTTATACACTTCATTATCCAACACCACTTTTTTTTGAATACCATCATGCTACAATTGTCAAAGTCTCTTCTTCTCAACTACTATGAACATTTTCTATGACAACAATTTCAGTATTCAGTTGTTTTAAATGGCAAATCAAACATCTAATAAATCTGAAAAGAAAATGATAAATGTTATTCTCTTAATAACTTTACATACTAGATACACTCTTGTGATATTATAGCAAGCATAGCTGTTAAGATATCCAGGCCTTTCTGGTAGTCTAACATTCTAATACTTCTTCATGTTAATCAAATTCTGGTATATTCTGGTATATTACCGCCATCAGTTTGCATTGCTAAGGTCTGTGCCCTTCGATCTTTACCAAAATGTTTCAGAAAAAAAGCAATTTCTTGCAAGTGGATGCCATTTATTAGCAATGATAACCATGCAACCTTTTTTGGTAGCCCTACAAGTCTCTAGAATATAGTCCATCTTTACTTTGACCACTCTGACTAAACAGTCCTGCCTTAAACTCATACGGAGTGTCCCGTCTTCTGTTATCTGTATCAGTCTGTCTTTCAGATACCTGATAAATAGACGCATGCATGGGTTAAGTTAGCTATAATGTGTTGGTTCTGTTTGTACTAGGGAAGGATATGTGTTAACAGATTTGCTTTTAACATTGGACTAGCAGGCAGCACTACTTTCGTGAGGAGTGCTACACTTCTACATTATCTCATGTTTCCGTGGTTCCTGTTTAATCAGCACTAACCTTACAGCTTTACAAATGTTCGATCTGAATTCTCCATTCTGTTCAGTTGTTACGATGCTTCCTCCAATGTCAGCGGTCTAGGAACTGCACATGCTTCCAGCACGCTGATGAAATCCACTATTACATGTTTGTATTTTCCCCACCTTTTTCTTGGACGCTGCTGATGTCAGAGTCTGCAAAGGCAATTGGAAAGCTTCTCTACTGGCTTGTATTTCAAGGTGAAACTATATAGTGACAATTTTACAGCCTGTCTCCATATATGTAGCTTTTTTTTTGTTTTTTTTTTTTTTTTTTTTTTTTTTTTTTTGAAAAATACCAAGCAGAATCTGGAAGTAGGAGCCTCTAAATACCGAACAGAGTTACACAGATAAACTCAAGTCACAGTACAACAATTGCAGGTCATACAGAAATAAAAAGTGCTAAGTGCCTTCATCCTAAACAAATGTAACTATGGACATCATCATCAGCACAAAATTCAAAGTGGAAGTAGGGTTTAAATAGGAAATCACAAAATGGAGACTGAATTTAAATTTGCAAAGCCCCTAATTCAAGCATGCATAGAAGGTATAGGTGCCGTCACAAAAGAACAACTTGTTAAGCTGTTTACTTGAGCTTTAAGTAAAAAGATTTTGTAGTACATTTAAATAGAAGAGATACAACATAACATTCAAATTGACAAGTATATTAATAAATAAATATCAATTCAAATAAATGCAACACTTGAATATATAAAAATGTATTATCCATGTTTTACCACCTTCCCAAGTAAAAAAATATTGTGTAATAATACTGTCAATTCTGTGCCCAGATAAAATAGAATAAAATATTTTTACTGCTCCACAGAATTGTACTCAGAGTTTGGCTGCTCTTAATCTTAAAACTGGGTGTATTGATATGTGCTCATTGACACCAGGGACACAACTTGCATCCAGTCTAACTTGCCAATAAAACTAGTGAACTCTAACCCCAGACACCACCTCTTGGGTTGGGAATAACTATATCAAGAATTCCAAAGGCAAAATTGTGGAACTGTGGACACAAAAGGATTTTTTGAGTTTTTTTAGTGTGCATCTTGCACAAATGTTCATAAATCCTCATTTTAAGTACACGTTTCATCTTTTCAACATACAAGGCAGGGCAAGAGGTGCATTTGGCAAGATAAAAGTACTCTGCTGGCGTTGCAGTTGCCACATCTTAACTGGACTTTGTCCTTCAGAGCATTGTCTAAAATGACATTATCTCCTTGCAGAATATAAGAGCAATGGGGCAACTTCCATATTTGGTGGTGCCCTTGTTGTTACCATAGAGTGCATTGTGCAAAGGTGCTGGTCTTTCTAAAAAATTTTTAATGTTGTGTCCAATCTCGGAAGACCAAAACGGGTTGCCCCTCCCAATTTTCTGAAAATGTCCATGTTACTTTTAAAGATGTTCCAGTCATTATGTATAATCCTTGAAATGGTTTGGGAATGTCCCTGAAATTTTAAGACAATTCTCCTCTCCCAGGGGTACCTTGTCCGGGTCATCCAAAAGATAACCCAATATGGGTTTTAAACTTGGAGGAACTAAACTGAGTGACCTCTTTGGTTACCTTGTCCAAAAGTATACTGGGGTACCTACGGCCCAAGAACATCTCTCTCTTCAATGTTTGAACTCATGGAATAAAGTTAATCATCTGAGATCATACGTGACAACCTAACCATTTGACCTTTCACCAAGCCTGCTTTTTGTTTGCGGGGGTAAAAACTGTTACAATGGAGATACAAATTAGTTAAAATAAGTTTGCTATAAATATTTGATGTAAATTCACTGTTCTTATATTGAATGGTGACATCTAAATAGTTGACAGTCTTCACTTTATATATGTGAGATGAACTGCAAAAATTCAATAGTGGAGTTAAAGTGCTCCAGAAATTGATCTACCATGTCCGGGTGCCCATTCCATAAAATAAATATACCATCAAGGTAATGAAGATATAGAGGACAAAAATGGAAAAATGGACTGGTAAATACAAGCTGAGGTTCCCATTGGTGCAGCACTAAGTTGGCAAAATTGGTAGCATTTTTGGCACCCATGTCCACACCTCAAATCTGTTTATAAAATTCCTCTTCAAAGAATAAACTATTTTTCCTTTTTAGTCAACTATATCCTCATTACCTTGACAATATATTTATTTTATGGAATGGGCCACTGGACATGGTAGAACAGGTGCCTAATTGGAAGCAATCCCTCCTTAGCCTGAACAAGCAAATAAGAACACAAGTGAAATCATCCAAAGCAAACTTCAAGTCTAAACTGGCCTCATCTGCTAAAGACAATCATAAGGCCTTCTTCACATATGTCCACAATGGCCAAGGACACCACATACACAAATGCTGTAGATATAGCCAACCTGCTGGCAGACAGGTTCAGTGAAAACACCCCTTCATCCACCTCCATCAGTAAATCAGGACATCCCCAGCACCTGCCCCTCCCCTTACCTCTAGGGAGCAAGTCAGCACTGTCCTCTCAAAGGCCAAAAATACAGCCTCCATGAGACCTGATAACATCCCAGGTTGCATCCTACATGAACCCAGGCAGGAACTTGCAGAACCATTAGGCACCCTATTCAACAAAAGCCTGAGTACTGTCGATGATCCAGCCAAGTGGATGACAGCCACTGTCATCCCTTTGCACAAAGGTGGAGCATCCACCGATCCAGGAAGTTACAGACCCATCAGCCTAACAAGTCCAACATACTCCTGCACGAACGGCTGGTGCATGGCTGAAAATATCAATCCAAAATGAAAAAAAGAGCCAGCACTCCACTCCAGAAGCGATGATAGTTTTATTCCAAATACAAAAACAGCAAAAAAACTAAACTGTACACCAACATGGTTGTACCGGTTTCGGCAGAGCCTTCAGTTGTACATCAAGTTTGGTTGCTGAGGAAGTGTGTCATGGAGTGGAGTGCTGGCTCATTTTCATTTTCCATCAGCCTAACAAGCCTGATCTGCAAGGCCATGGAACAAGATTATCATGGACCTCAACCTCCAAACACTCGATCCCACACAGTTTGGTTTTGTAAGGGGGGGGGGTCATGCCTGTTAAATTTGGTCGACTTCTTTGAGGCAGTCACCAAAGCCATGGACGTGGGGAAGATGGTGCACACCACCTACCTTTACCTGGCCAAAGCCTTCAATACTATTCCCCACTTGGGTATAATAGATAAACTCTCTCAACTAGACATCAATCCGTATGTTATCAGATGGGTAGCAAACTGGCTCACTGATAGAACCCACCTAATCAAAATAGGGGAATCCATCTCAAACAGTAGACCCGTAATGAGTGGTGTACCCCAGGGTTTTGTTTTGGGGTCTCTGTTTGGGATATACTTTTCTGAGGTGCAGGCCAAAACCAGTGAGCTATGGCTGACCAAGTTTGTAGATGACTGCAATCTGGGCATCGTCATCAATTCCCCTAGTGATGTGGACATCCTCCAAGAGGGTCTCACCCAAACAAATGACTGGTACCAGAAACATGGCCTCAAACTGAATGCCAAAAATGCAACATAATCCCCATTGGGAAAAGTGACGTCCTACAAATTAAACATTAATAAAAATGTCCTAAGCTCACAATCAGCCATGAGGGACTTGGTCAAAAGTCAGTTTGCGGTCAACCTGGGTGTCCACCATGTTGCCTCTGTTGTACGGAAAGCTTTCTACATGGCCCACCTCATTAGTAAGGGTATCTCATCCATGAACAAGGAGGTCATAACATCCCTGTATTCTTCCCTTATAAGACCCATAATTGAGTACAATGCCCCTTTCGGCATGTACCTCACAAAGCACATGCAGCAGCTGGAAAGACCACAGAGATTCCTCACCAGGAGAATTCAGGGACTCAAACATCTACCCTACACAGATAGGCTAAAAGCCCCCCCCTGGGATTCCACCTGTGTCCCTGCTGGACAGGGGCATTAGTTGTCGACTTGTCGGAACATGGGCTAAATTCTTGGCTAGGCTTGTAAGGGACTCAGGGCCAATAGCCTAGTAACTTCCTATGATCACATGATTCTGAAGCATCGTTCTCATTAAAGGTAGGATGCTGCTCAAGGTTAGATTCATATCAGCCTTGGACATACAGTGCAAGCGCTCAGTCATCTCTGATATATATAAATATATATATGACAGACCAATAGAGATATACAAAATCCAAGGATGTGAGTCTGACGTCACTCACACCCACATGAACAGCAGCCATGTCACAGGGTTTATCTGAGTGATGGGACATGAAAGCCTTAGTCACCTGCCATATTCTAGAAGGCAGTTCATAATCACTCTATCTTTGTCAAGTTTGGTGTCTCACTATGGATTGACAAATGACCAGGACATTTCCTTGTGCTTTGGATAACCCACAGTGCCTTAAGGGTTATGATGACTACAGTTTTGTCATAAGTGGTGATAAAGGTATAGGATGTCAGAAAATGCATCACACTACAGAGGAGTCACTGTCAGGCTGCACCTTGCCGGCCTTTTAGGCTTGCAAACAGACCTGTTATACCTCAGCATAAGAAGGCCTGTTTTTAGGTGAGTGGCAGACAGATGAAAGGTGGGTGTGGGCACAGACAACAATTTGGGTGCTGTATGTATGTTAAGATAAGAGGCTATATTCAAGTGTTATTACATATTTGCACGTCTGAATGTTGACTATAGGGAAGTTAGAAGGAAATTGCTGTTAGTGAGCAAGAGTGAGCATTTATTTATTTATTGGTATTTGTTTTTGGGGGTACAGTGGTGATCTCCATGGACCTTTTCACACACAGCTCGGAAGCTCTGTCTGGTTACGTGACTTGCTCAGAGTCACACAGTTAGACAACAGAGGCTGAGGGAATCAAACCTTACACCATTGGACTACAGGAAACATTTCAATAACAGCTCCATCATCCTCTAAGCCAACTGCCAGACAAAAGCATCGAACCATTAAGCAGTTTGATTCCTGACTCAAAGTACCTAGTGCTTGTAAGCTGGCAACAGAAGATGGGGGGAGTAGTCTGCAGACCTATGATCACAGGAAATGATGAGATGATGGTGGTCAGTGTGTGCTAGGCTGTTTAGGAAATTTAACTATACTGGTTTACTTGGTACTTATCGCTGGGGATTGCAGAACATTGCAAAATACAGAAAGGTGATGAACACAAGATGTAATCCAGCCCCCACCCTATAAGAGCCAAGTCCAATTTGGCACTGCTCAACTAGGCATGTGCATGTTTATGTGCGTATGTGGGGGGGTTATGCTATAAGTAGGGATGGGATAGTGTCACTTGGCACACAGACAAACTTTAACTGGGCTAAGTGGTTAAGACTACTGCTATGTGCAGCATCAACATGGGAAAAATGAGGACTTTGTACTGCAGGAGACAGATTAGGGATACCAAGACTAACTTGCATCTATGACGTGGACCATACTTTGCCTCTCTGTGACGCATAGCTCTATAAAGCCCAACTAAATGGAGAAAACATCAAATCAGTGCTAGCCTGTGGAACAAGATTTCACCCCAGACAGAGTTCCTTTCTCTCCCAAAGTAACCCAAGACGAAAACAATCTACCTTTCACAATTACATGCAACAATAAACAGCACAGGAATTTTAAAAAAGGAAAAATGATTCAGACAAGTTTCTGGCAGTTCTAGCACTTCACCAGCACATTTTGAGTTGGACTCTTCTGGACCTTAAGGACTTTAACACAGCATGTCGGCTTGCCCAGCACTGTGAAGTCATTACCCATTAATTCAGGAATACTGTCTAGCCATCTTGACATTTTGTAGCCTCTTTCCTTCAATGTTTCCCAGCATAAGTGCCTCCTCCAGTGAACCCTGTCTTTGCTTTTCTTGGTAAATTGTAAATCTAGTACTTTTACCATCAGACCTTCCTGTGAGTACTCTGGATTTGCATCCTTTTGTATAAACTGATCTGATCCTCTTGCAGTAAATAAAAATCTCAAAATGTTCCCTACAACCCTGCAATTTAAAAGTATTGATGTTCCAGGCAACAACCTTACATATAATACAACTCTTACAGGGAAGACGGTTGTTTTCACTGTACAGAACTTTGGTGGCAATGAGTTGGTCTTAGCTCACAGCTTTCCTTTAGAGAAGCAACTGTCTTCTAATTTCATGGCTACAGTCACCATCTGAAGAGGCCTTTTACCCCAATAAAACGACTGTCATCGCCTCAATTTCTTCCCCATCTACCTGCAAAGATTGATAAGACTACAGTGAAAAGGCCAGCAAACCAACATTTTTGCTTTACACTTTCATCAACAGACTCTATAGCTTCTCACTTTATTGACTGAATATCCGAGGTTTGACATTTCTCCAATCAATTTTTGATTCCAGTATCTAATCTGTGTGCCCTAGAATTTTGCATATGTGTGACATATAAATTAGAGTGAAACACACAGCTTTGTCACAATCTTTCTCAAGTCTAAGCCAGTTATTTTACATCCTGTACCAACCACTGCTTTTGTCTGCATACAGACTTCTCAGCAAGCAAATAAAATGACTTGGTATTAGAGCAGTCGCCATAGTTTATGGTCCACAGTCAAATGGTTTAGAATAATCAAAGTAAATATTTTTCTGATGCTCTTGCTTTCTCCATTATCTAGTGGATGTTGGCAATTTGATATCTGGTGCTTCTCCATCCACAATGCCTTTTTCCCATATTTGGACACAGGGTTGAGGTGTCACTTCAACAGTAAAAATCATCTAGAGCGGAGTATTACACCACCAGGTAGCTAGCCCAGCTGCAGTAGTTCTTCCACACCAAACACTTGTACACAGACTCACTCCTACGGCCAACTTAGTGTGTCCACTCCACTTATTGCATATTTTTGGAATGTGGAGGAAACCAGAGCACCCAGAAGAAACCCACACAAAGATGGGGAGGACATGCAGACTCCAATCAGAAGACACCTCAGCAAAGAATCAAACCGGGGAACCTTTTGTTGTGAGGCAACTACACTATCCGCTGTGCCAATGTGGTGCCCTATCTACCATTTCAAAAAACAGCTCAACGATCTGGTTATTATCACTCTGTATATTGCTAGGGTTTAGCTTGCAGGATCTTGAGTATTACCCTGTTAACATGTACAATAAGGGCAATGTACAAACTCTTTAGAATTGCCATTTACGGAACTACCACATAAACTGACTTTTCCAGTACAATGGCCACCTTTACTGGTTGGCAAATTACACGTAATACTGTAATGTAATTTTGCAGGATTTTAACCCTTGTTGCTTCACAGTAAAAAAAACAACCACATACACATTTTCTGAAACTCTGAGCAGCCATTTATAACTTCAGTATAATGCAACTATTCCCATATTCCTAGTAACAAATAATGTTAGCATGCCGATCAGAAATGGTGGCACTTTGAGTAATACAAACACCTAAACAATACATCTTCCACAGCAAAATCATGACCACAGTTTTGTGCACATTTCTGTTTTAATCAATCATGTATTTATTTATCCGACTCATTTCCAATGCAAACCAACTTTTAATACTGAAACTGCTTGTTTTGTTGCATTACTTCTTTGCTACGTCATGTCTAGCTGGCATTGCCTGTTTTGGGAGTCTTATGCACAGAATATGATGCATTCTTTACACATCACTGATGGTTTTAATCCAGTGTGAACTTAAATCTACTGAAACCAAGACAGCTAGCGACACAACTAAATATGATGTGGGGATCCATTGCAAATCTGGGAAGAGTTAGGATCAGAAGTTACTTTTTTTTCAGTTGCCACTTCTGTGGAAATTATGACAACTTTTTTAGGGAGAAACAAAGCCAAAGATTAAAAGACATACACACACAGCTACCACACCATATTTTTATTAGTTCACATTAGCTATAACCTAAGAACTTGGTAAGTGGTTACTTCTAGATTTAGCAGTTTATATGAGAAAATATGCAAATACAATTTCAGCAACCAATTTCAATGGTACTTGCATTAAAAATATAAAATTTCCCACATATAAATAGCCACATCTTGGAAAGCAAATTCCTTTTTCCAATATGCAAATATCAGAAAACTTCAGGACCTTACCCCACAAAGAGAAGTTATGTTCTTTCCATAATGCACCATCTGTGTTGTCGATCTTCATTCATTCTTGACAGTTGGGTTTCGGTTCTGTCCTTGGAACAGACTTGACCATTGAAACAAGCTCACACCAGCCAGAAAACTCTCGAGATAAGGTCACCCATTAGTGCCTCTTTTCCCTTCCCTTCAGATTAAGTTTGCCTATAGAAAAAAAACACTGAAGCCTTGTCTGAGCAACTGCCCTACTACTGAACCAGGATTAGTTCCGGACCACCAGGAGCCTTTGAAGGGGGTAGGACGGTGGGATGTCAAGAATGAATGAAGATCGACAACACAGATGGAACGTTATGGTAAGAACATAACTTCTTTATCTGATGTTGTCAATCTTCATTTATTCATGACAGTTGGGACAGAGTCCCTAGCTACTTTATGTCCTGGGAGGCCCTATGGAAGGATATTCCTGAGCACCAAAGAGCCAAAGGATGCTCTTCCCCTGGAGACCATATCCAACTTGTAATGAGTGATAAAGGTATGACGGGTAGCCCATGTAGCTACTGCACAAATGTCATCCATGGAGGCCCTAGAATGGAAGGCCACCGAAGTGGAAACTGACCTGGTAGAGTGAGCCTTGACTTTAGTTTACAGACTCAGTTTATTTTGATGATAAACAAAGGTGATACAATCTCTCAACCATTTTGGAAACTGGTTTGTCTAGTTGAGCACCTGAAAAGGACAGGAAAATACAGTTGTGTACACTTACCATAAATGTAGATGTTAGAGTGTATTCACTGTTGCAGTCATCACATTTGGATTATCTGCCTGCAGGTAGCCCTCAGCCGGCCTGAATACCAGAGTCATCGGATGCTGTCGCTTCTTCCATGATGTCAGGTCGTCAGGGGTATAAAACATGCAGCCGATGCCATTACATCAGTTTTTCTTGCCCCAGATGTCAGGTGCCCCCACAATGGGAAGCAATTATATACTATGGAACACCCCCAGCAAAAAGCAAATACACATGATATAATATATGCCAAACAAGGAGGAAAGCTAAAAGTCAACAGGAGCCAGGGGGCTGGAGGGAGGGTAACCAGGACTGCAACAGTGAGCACACTTGAACATCTACATTTATGGTAAGTGTACACAACTGTACTATGTTCTTCGTGTTTCACTGTCACTGTCAACACATTTAGGTTGATTCCCAAAGCTAAGGAAGGGTGGAGGTAGTTAAAGAACATTAGGGCTAGCAGTAAGGCTCTGTAATACTGCTGTGGCAAATCCAGCTCTGGATTTAGAAAAAGATAGGGAGGTGGTAATGCTTGGTGAAAGTATGTACAGGTTGCAGCTTCTGGGATGTCCCTGGTAGGGACTCCTCTGAGAAATGCAGTAGAGGTAGATGCAGCAATGGTGGAATGTGTTCTTATCCTCTGTGGGGTAGGTGCTCCATGGTGTTTGTAGCAGAAATGGATGTAATGTGCTATCCATTTGGAAATGGTTTGCTTTGAAATGGCCTTCCCCTCTGCCCCTGCAGCAGAGCTAACTAGCAGCTGGTCAAATTTTCTGAGAGGCTTAGTCCTGTCCAAATAGAATCTAAGATGTCTGTGTATGTCCAGAGAATGCAGTATCCTTTCCCCTTTATTCTGAGGATTAGGGAAAAAAGTAGGCAAATGAATGGACTGGTTTAGAGTCACAATAGACACCACCCTTGGGCATAAAGGATGGATTAGTCCTGAGGGAAACCCTGTCCACATGGAAGATAATGAAGGGTTCCACTGCCATAAGGGCCTGCAGTTCAGATATTCTTCTTGCTGATGTGATGGCTAGAAGTAAAGCTGTTTCCAAAAAAGGAATTTCAACTCTGCTGTAGCAGCTGGTTCAGAGATGGGGGGAAGCGAGTTTTTCCAATACAAAGTTAAGGTCCCAGGCTGGAGTGGGAGACCTCCTAGGGGGTCTTAAAATTTTGGCCCCTCTAAGGAATTGTTTTAGCAGGGGATGAGAGAAGAGGGGTGGCTTAGTAGTATAATGTACTGATATGGCAGAGGCATGAATCTTAATTGAAGAGAAAGATATGCCATTGTGGAGCATTTCAGTTAAATAATCTAGAATATGAGGTAAGCTGGGCACTGTTGTGCCCATCCACTGAACCTGGCTCCAGGAACAGTATCTTTTCCACTTTTCTGAATAGGATTTTCTAGTACTAGGCCTCCTTGCCTAAAGGATGACATCCAGCACCTGCTTACTGAGGGGTGCTTGAGGTGAAGGAAATTAGCCAGGCTGCAAGGTTCAGGGTTTGAAGCAGAGGGTGCAGAATCTGGCTCGCCTGCTGGGACAGCAGGGGAGGGCTCTGAGGCAGGTGCCAAGGTTGCAGCACTTTCAGACTGCACAAAAGGGGGTACCAGTGCTGGCATGGCCAGTCTGGTGCAATCAGTATTGTCCTTGGCTTGTGCTGTTTGATCTTTAGCAGAACCTTCGAGAGGAGAGACAGAGGGGGAAGGCATAAAAACTGAGAGGCTTTCCCAGGTAAAGGACAGGGCATCCACTTTCCAAGCTTGACTGTGAGGAGTTCTGGTGCAGAATTTGTTCAATTGGTAGTTCTGAGGGGAGGCAAACGGGTCTACCACTGGTTTCCCCCATTTGTTCAAGAGCCTGAATATTTTGGGTTCCAGTTTCCATTTGTGTGGGTCCATGAGATTTCTGCTTAAGTCATCTGCCAGTGAATTTAGTTTGCCTGGCAGGAATTGTGCTTGTAGGTTCACTTGGTAGCTCAAGGCTGTGTTCCACAGAGCCATGGCTAGTCTGCAGAGTGGGTAGGAATGGGTTCCCCCCTGCTTGTTTATGTACCACGTAACTGTAGTGTTGTCGGTCTTTACCAATAGTTGTCCTGGAAGAATAAGGACTCTGAAGGCTGTCAGAGCATTCTGTACAGCTAACACTTCTTTTTGATTGATATGCAGGTGCATCTGTTTTGGGTTCCATTTGCCCTGAATGCACTGCCCTGCCATGTGAGCCCCCCATGCATAGTCTGATGAGTCTATTGTTAGGGTTTTGGCGCAGGGGGTAGTGTGAAAGGGAGGCCCTTGTTGTGGTAGCAGGCCTCTGCCCACCAAAGGAACTCTGCCCTTAGACAAGGGATAATAGGAATCATTGTTTCCAGGTCCTGAGAATGTTGACACCATACACTTTTTAGATACCATTGAAGTTTCCTCATATGCAGTCTTCCATATGGAATTAACAGAATGCAAGAGGCCATGAACCCCAGGGCTTGCAGGATTTTCCTTGCAGATAGCTGGGGTCTTTTGTGGCCAGTAGTTTGAAGTAGGTTGTCAAATGAACTTCTCTGGAGTTAGGAATGTCATCTGGGAAGTTGTGTTCAAGCTTGCTCCCAGGAATACAATCTGTTGGCAGGGTAATAGGTGTTATTTCTTCTCGTTGATGGTGTACCCCAGTGAAATTAGAAGTCTCTTTAGAAATGCCAGGTGCTGTAATAGCAAGTCCTGACTCTCTGCCTAAATCAGGCAATCATCCAAGTATGGGTAGATCTGAATATGTCTCTGCCTGCAAAATGTAATGGCAGGAGCTAGGCACTTTGTGAACACCCTGGGCGAAGTAGATAAGCCAAAGGGAAGTGCAGAGAACTGAAGCCTGCCCTGAAGCGTAGGAATTTTCAGCAGGATTCCCTTACTGGGATGTGCAGGTAAGCTTCTTTTAAGTCTAGAGTTGCCAGCCAGACATCCTTAGCTAGCATAGAAGAAGCTGCTGAAGAGTTAGCATTTTGAATTTTGGAACCACCAGAAAGGTGTTGAGAATAGAAAGCTCCAGGATAGGACGCCAGGAGTTTTCTTTCCTGGGAACCAGGAACAGTCTTGAATAAAAACCTTGTCCCCTTTGTTCTGCTGGGACAGGTTGAATAGCCCTGATACTGAGGAGAGAGAGCACTTGTTTTGGGGCCTCCGCCACTGGTTTGGGGGGGGTCTGGCTATCCACTTGGGGTTGGGAGTGAGTGGAAGTGGAATCTGTATCCTAGGGAAACTATGTTTAAAACCCATTTGTCTTGGGTAATGAGTTCCCAGTTTTTTGCATGCAGGGCAAGTTTTCACCCTAAAGGAGCAAGTAGTTGAGCAAGGCTTGGTAGAGTTAAGGACAAGTCATTGTGCCATTTTTCCATAGGGGGGGGTGGATTACTACTCACTGCTTTGGAAGTGGGGGTCCCCCACTGCTTAGATCTGTGCATAGCCCGAGACTTGGTAGTCTGCTGCTCCTGGGTTTGGACTGAGAAGTCCTGGAAGGGACTGGAAAGGACCAGTTGTTTGAAGGCCAATGCCTACTGCATCTAGGTGACTGTACTTGTAAGAAATCTTTAATAGTTTGCATAGATTTAAGCTTTTTTCTCCATCCTTTTGAGGACTTCTGCTTTGTTGCCAAAAAGGCGCTCTTGGTGTAAGGGTGAATCTAGTAATTTAGCTTTAACATGATCTGGCAAGTTTTATTCCTTAAGCCAAGCATGCCTTCTAAGTACAAACCCAGTGACAGCAGCTCTGCAAGACGCTTCTAAAGTATCAAAACCACATTGCAAAGTATGTTCACCTAGTTGGTCAGCAGAATGCATTAGCTCTTGTAAATCTTTGTGTTCAGCACAGTCAGGAATCATCATTTTTTGTTTAATTAATCCCATAATATGCTGCTGATACTTTAACATATGAAACTGGCAATTTAAAGCCCTAGTGGCCAAAGTAGCAGAAGTATATACCTTCTTACCCCATCCGTCTAAAGCTCTAGAATCCCTATCAGAAGGGGTAGGGATTTTTGGCAATAGTAGCCTTAATGCCTTTTGGTCCTTGGGAAATGGTCTTTGGATCTGCAGTAGGATTCTTGAAAAGGAGTTTGAGAGAGTCAGGTACTCTGTAGTACCCGTCAGGTTTCCTGGGAGCTGGAGGCAAAGTGTCTGTGGTAAAGCTGGATTCCAAGAAAACATCATCTACAATCTCCAGAACAGGAGGGATAGCTAGAGGCCTGTGTTGAGGCAGGTTTAAAAATTCCCTAAGTCTCTTTCTGGACTGAGAATAGTCCTGGCTTTCTCAGCGGAAATGCTCCCTAAGGGTATGCAAGGTTTCACCAAAAGAAAAATCTTCTGGAAGGGAAGCAGAGGAAATGGAATCCACTGCATCAGAATCCTCATTAAGTAGATAAGGGTAAATCCTGATAGTCAGAAGGAATGGAGATATCGAATTCCTGATCAGAAGAATCAGAAAGAAAATCAGTTCCAGGTCTCACAGAGGGAAGGCTGGCTTCGCCTAATTAAGGTAATAAGGTCTTCAGCCATTCTAATCATTTGTTTTTGAGGCATATGGGCCTGAGAATGAGCTTTGGTCGTCGGTTTTCTAGGCTTAGTATGAGCCTTAGGCCTGAAGAATTTGGTATTCTTAGCTTGAAACGAAGTTGTCGGTTTGATATAAAAATTGGTAGGCCTGAATACACCCTCAGAAGCCGGTGCCTGCACAGTGGGTCCGGACTCACCAAAGGTAGAAACAGCTGCAGGTTCCATAGTCGAAGAAGCATCTTGTGGCATACGGACTCCGAATGGGTCTCAGTAGAGGCCTGAGAATCTGTAGTAGCGGGTATCCATGGCTGCGAAAGCACCTCACTGAGTACCGGCAGGCTGATGACTAGCTTGTGAGAAGCGTTGTCAGCAGTTATGGACCTATGCAGTCCGTCTCTGTCTTTATCCTTATGTTTTTTCAGAAGATTGGTAGTCAGATGGCTTAATGAAGCCATTTTGGAGTATGGAGATTGAGAACTAAGTATGTAGCTACAAAAATAGCCTGACGACGAATAGTTCAGGCGTTGAACAAGGCACAAAACCGACAGCGAGGGACTTCGTGGTCTAGGCCTAAACAGGTGACGCAGTAAGAATGAAAATCTCTGAGGTATTTGCTTTCCCCAGGCACGACAATTGGTAATTTTTTCCTGACATCTGTTAGAGCAAGAAAAAAGGATCCCCAATGGGGTAATTATCTTTTTGAAGCAGTCAGGTCTGAAACTCGAAAATGAAAATTTCAGGATTGGCCGACCGGCACTTGCGAACTGCTTCTGCTTCGGGCACTGCACGGCAAGAAAGACTGATGTAATGGCATTGGCTGCATGTTTTATACCCCTGATGACCTGACATCATGGAAGAAGCGACAGCATCTGACACAGAAATTCGAAGACTCTGGTATTCAGGCCAGCTGAGTGCTACCTGCTGGCAGATAACCCAAATGTGGTGACTGCAACAGTGAAACACAAAGAACATCAGTTGGTCTGATTCCCTGAAGGATTTTGTTCTGTCCAAGTAAAAACGTAATTGTCTGTGTATATCCAACAAATCCAAACAATATTCTCCTTTGTTTGAAAAATTTGGGAAGAAAACTGGCAGGTCAGTGGACTGGTTAATATTAGAGTCTGAGACAAACTTTGGGTAAAAAGGAGGGGATAGTCCTAAGGGATACTCTCTCTTTATGAAAAACGATGTACGGGTGCATTAGATACAAGGCCTGCAATTCTGTTATTCTCCTGGTTGACGTGATGGTTACCAGGAATAAGGTCTTTCAAGATAAAAATTTTATGTCACAGGTGGCTGCTGGCTCGAAGGGCTGACGAGTCAAAGTCTGTAAGACCAACATCAAATTCCAAGGTTCAATGGGCTCTTTAAATGAATAACTCCCTTTAGGAATGTTTTGCAGATGTGGTGAGACATCAGGGAAAAATCATCAAAGTCATTATGGAAATCTGAAATCGTTGCGAAATGAACTTTAATAGTAGAAGCTGAAGCTCCTGACTGGAGTAAAGGTGACAAATATTCCAACACTTTATTAATAGAAGCTGAAAAAGGGTCTAGGCCTTTTCATTGAGACCAGATCACAAATCTGTTCTATTTACTAAGATAAAGTTTCCTGGTGGACAGTTTATGGGAAGCCAGATGTATCTTTTGTACTAAGGAAGATAGAGTATTCTGCCTGGTAATTACCAGAAGTGAAGGTACCAAGTGGTCATCTTGAGATTTGGTAGGTTGGGATGGACCATCCTCTGCGGATGAGACAGGAGCCCTAGAATTGGATCCAGCATCCATGGATGGTGAACTAGGTGAGGCCAAAGAAAGGGGAACCAGACTTGACGGGGCCAATAGGGTGCAATGAGGATCACTTTGCTTCTCAACCTTTGTGTTTCCTTAAAGAACTGGGGTAATAGGGGAATGTTAGGAAAGGCATAAAGCAATCCCAGGGCCAATCATGCAGAAGAGCATCTCTCGGGGACTCCACCTGAGGGGGGATTAGGGCTAAGTAGCTGCTGCTTTTGTAGTTTGTGGGAGATGCAAACAGATTGCAGCAAGGCTGACCACAATGATAAAAAGATCTCCACTGCTACTATTGGATTGAGAGAACACTCAGAAAGCAGTTGGAGGCGATTGTCTATTGCCATACCCTCATTGCTTTCTGACATAATGGCTAGGATCTGGTTCCTCCATGTTTGTTGATGTACCAGATGATGAACATGTCTGATTGGACAGCAACTGTTCCCGACGGAAGGGCAGATTTGAATGCTTGGAATGCTAAAATCACCACCCTCAGATCTAGGATGTTGATATGTGAATTGGCCTCTAAGGGGGACCAAGTGAATTGGATGTTCTTACCCTGAAAATGCCCCCCCCCCACCCCATCAGTGAAGCATATGTAGTCACTATGGCCTTGGGCTATGGGGGTGAAAAAGGGCAACTCCATAACTCTTCTTCTGACTTCATCCACCAATTCAGATCCTGCTTGCATTGACTTGTTATACGGATTGAAAAAGACATGGGGTGAGTTAACAGAAACCACTATGATGCTAGGAGCCACTGAAGCAGCCTCATGTGGAATCTCACCAGGGGAACTAGGGTGGTTGTCGCTGCCATTGACCCTAGCACTTTTAAGACTAAGCAAGCCAGGACTATGTCTTGAGAGAATATCACTTGGAGTTAGGATTTTAATCTTTGTAATCCTGTGAAGAGGTAGAGCAGTCAGATGGGATCTTGTGTAGAATGTTGCTTCGATGAATTCTAAGTTTTGAGTAGGTTCTGAGTTTTCTTGTTTATAGAAATGCCTAAGAGCTCTGCCAGTTGCAGAGTGTAGTATAAGGCATGTAGTAGATGCCTGGTGGGGGTGGTAAGGAACCAATTGTCTAAATAGGGAAACAACCAGAATCCTTGTAGTCTCAGATGAGCTGCCACCATTGCCATGCATTTCTTGAATACCCTGGGGGCTGTGGTGAGACCAAAGGGCAGTGTGCAAAATTGGTAATGACTGGGTCTCAGCCCAAGTGGAGATACCTTCTGGAATGCTTGTCCATTTATATGTGGTAATACACATCCTGAAGATCTATACAGCACATCCAATCATTTTCCAGAAAGTGAAGGATAGATTGAACCATGACCAACCAGAATTTTTGTCTGTTTGACAAACTTGTTCAAGATATTGAGGTCTAGAATCGGCCTCCAGTCCCCTTATCTTTTTTGGTACTAAAAAGAATCTCGAGTAAAATATGGATCCTACTTGGTCTGGTGGGACTGTTTGGATGACTCTTTAAGCAACTTCTAAATTTCCTGAGCTGCTTCATCCTTCTGACTGGGTGGAATGTCGGGGATTTGCCTTTGTAGCCTTGGATAAGGATCAAAGGGGATATGGTAACCTCTGGTAATTATTGTCTGCACCCAAGAATCTGATGTTATTGAATGCTAGGCCAAGTGGTGCAGAGAGAGCCTTCCCTGACTGCCTCCAAAGGTAGGCAATCGGGCCACTCCTCAGGAGTGCTGACAGGGTTGCCCAGAGAAAGAATCTCTGGAACCCTGGTTATGCAGGCCCCCACTGCTATGGGAGGGGCATCTTCCTGATGAGCTCCCCCCTCTGCCCCGGGGAGAAAACATCACATGTGTCCTGAAAAGGCCCTTGGGATGTCCTGAACCACATCTTCCCAGTCCTTGGATTCCTGGAATAGTGTTGTCGAGGAGGGGAAAAATATACGCCCACAGCAAAAAGGGTCTTTCCGTCCTTCTCACACTTTTGGGCCAAACAATGAAGAAGCGTCCACATGAGTGCTGACGAAGGAAAACTTGAAAGGGTCAGAGAAATCACACAAGTGGATCCAGGTGTGACATCTCAAGACAACTGCACCTGCTGCTCTGGCCTCCCCTTCGGTTGTATGTGCAATCAACCGCATGGAGGAGTTAGAGATAGATTCTAGGGTCTTAAGCTGGGAGGCAATCTTGTCACATACCTTGTCAGACACTGCTCCTGCTAGGATTCCTGACAGCTCAGTGATCAGGTCTCTTTGAAGATAGATAAAATGCGCCAGATAATTCAACGACCGAAGGGCAAAGGTCATTGAAGCATAAACCCACTTCCCTAATCTGTCCAATGTCCGAGACTCTCAGTTTGGAGGATGGACAGTAGGACTCTCCTCAGAGTTCTTTCTTTGTGGCCACCACCACCACAGCATCTACCGCTAAACACTTGGACCAGTGGAGGTGATCCTCTGGGGTGGGGAGGACTATTTTGTCTGGTCTCTGGGGGATTGGCTGTACAGTGTCAAGGGCCTTCCAGGTACGCTGCAAGATGAGCTTGACTAACTCATCTGCAGGCGGGGTCACCCAGGAAGGTTGGGCATGGAAAGCCTGCAAGAAGGCAGATTCCTCAGAGGAAGGGTTGCTGGGCTTCCAGTAACCCCTCTGCTTTAAGATTTCTAGGATGTCTACAAAGGAATAAACACTGAAATAATTGCAGTTCTAGTAAAACAGCATCCACAGATTCAGCACCAGCACTTCAAAAGCAGTCCACAGGTCACAAAATTCCACAACGTTTATGCATAAAATACACTTAATAAAAGTTAAGCGCTTTCATCTTACATCTAAGACTTCATCAGAACATTGATTCAAACATAAATTAATCAATTTATAGTCCCTTCTCCCATCACATGATTTAGGTACTACATAATCTAAACACATATTTAAAGTGCTAGTGCTCAACTTAAGTCTTTCCCTTTCCTACTGACTTTTGTTTCTCATATTAATACATTTTAAAAAACTTTTTTAAAAAAACTTTTTTTAAAAAAACACTATTAAAATTCTACTATTACTCAATACATATTTACACACTTTTAAACAATTGTAGCTTCCAATACATGAGACATTCAATTTATAACAGAGGCTTTACAGATATATATTAATTTATTCCAGGATAGACAGATGCATTGAGCTGTATCTGCCACCTGGTTTCTTTCTCCCCTACTGTTTTTTTAATGTCCCCTCCCCTACTATTGGGTTTGATTATTTCTAAAATACCAAAATGAAAAGTATTGCATTTTTCATTCTCCTTAATAAGTTTCCATAAAGCATTTTTTTCGTCATGTTTCTTGATACAATACAGATGGTCGTATATTCTATTACGTAGGCATCTGATAGTCTTACCTACATAAAAACATGCACACTGTGTGCATTTGGCTAAATATATTAGGTACTTAGACCTACAGTTCCCTTCCTTAAACCTTATAACAGTGTTGTTGTAGTTTTCCACCTAATACTGGAACTGTTCACTATGTATTGACATTGTGAACATGTTCCACATTTCCTGGTACCCAGAATGTCTCTAGATGTACCTTTGGTAGTAGTTTTCTTTTCTAACAAATTTTTAATGTTGTTTCCATTCTTGTGCACATAAGTGGGTACATCCCCCACAACTTTGTGCACTGCTTCGTCTGCCCTTAATATATTCAAATTTTTTACAAAGGAGACATCTTCAGGGGGAGAACATGGGGACCCTTTCCCCTTCATCAAAGTCTGTATCCTCAGTGAGAGATTCTTCTGGATAATCAATGTGCTTCCTCTTGCACAATCTCTTACTGGGTGGCTCGTCAGGGGGGAGGTCTGAAGAGGACTCCTAAGAGAGGGTACCCTGCAGTAGTGTGTCTTGCTGCTCCCATGCCTGCTACCCCAAGATAGTAGACTGACAGCTGCGAACCAGAGGATACATAAATATGAGAATCTGATGTAGAGGGTGCCAACTGTGAGCCTGCTGAGGCAAGCGCTCTCTCCATAATCTGAAAGGCAGGCCTACCTTAAGAGGGATGGGAGCCAGAACTGAGAAAGACAACCTCATAACTGGGGTCACACCCTGCTCCAAAGAGCCCACCCTCATAGAAGGAGCCGCGAGAGGGCTCAGAACTGCCAAAACAACCAGAACCACAGACGGTGCAATGGAAAAAAAATTGGTGTCGTACTAGGGATTCTCCCAGACAGCCAAGTCATGGTCTCATGGGTGGGTTGGCTCCAACTGAGCACAGGTCTACAGAGTGGATTCCGGCACCAAGGTGAGATCCACCATCGGTACTGAAGAAGATGGCACCAGGAGAGGCGTCCGCATCCGCTCCAAATCCTGCGGGGAGGTTGAAGGAGGAAGATAAGTTGGAGTCTCTGGAGAAAAAACCTCGGCTCCAGGTGGGAGGGAGGTCCTACAAGGGGTTGGAGTACCTCTGGCCACCAAGAGCTGATCTACCAAGTCTGACTACATCAAGCTCCAAAAGGCTCCTAGTGGAACGGATGGACATCCCCCATGGAGATTCAGGACTATCAATAAACAGACAAAGTGCCTGACCAAAGGGATCAATTGACAAGGAATATCAAGTCCTGGCTACGATTTTGACCTTCAGCATTGTGGTCAAATGACTAGAAGGTTGTGTTTGGGGGGAAGTAACCAGTTTTATGGGAGAAGCTATTATTGGTGCTGAGAGGGTCTGAGGTACTGTAGAAGGGGTCTGTACAATAGTAACTTTAGTTTGTTCCATAAAGTCAGATGGCACAGTGGAAATGGCCATAGACTCCAGTGCAGAGACGGTTGTCTGTGCCGATTTCAGTTTTGACCTCAGTTTCCTGGAACCTGGCCTTTGAATGATTTTAGCTTCAGAGAAGGAGGATAGGCTGGAATCTAATGTCTCCTCTTTTTTGCTTCCTTTCTAGGAGGTTTTGACACCTATGAAAAGTTTTTTTTTTTTTTTTTTTTTTTTTTTTAACAGCCCCTTTAGGATCAACTTATTTTGATGCTCTGCAAGGGTCCGGGCACTAAAACCCTTACAGAGGTCGTGCGGAGGCTGAATTTTCAAGTGGGGAACCCCCAAGCAATAAATGCAGGAAAGATGCCCATCGGAGTTGGGCATCTTCCTGCCACATTTGTCACACTGCTTAAATCCAGTTGTACCTTTTTTGTCAGCCATTTCTAAGGTAAATCACTATTGCAATTAACTGCCATTTACGCAGCCACACATACACGCACAACAGTGGTTAAATAACAGAGCTAAGTAAGGAAAGATTTTTTAGGGTGTACCAACAACAGTACCGAAAGAATATCCAGAAGGGTAGAGGAGGAGAAAAAGAAAGGAAAGAATACAAACTATGGTATTTAAGAGGGAGGGGCCTATATCAACTATGGTAGGAAAAAAAAAGAAAGAGTAAAAATTAGAATAAAACAGCACTCTCTCTCTTATACAGTAACAAAGAATAAGCGACTAAGAAATATTAAAGATGGAAGAGAAAAATATCAAGAAATAGTTAGAAATAAAGCACTTCGCTTGAGAGCACGACCTGATGCGTCTTGAAACTACTCTGCAAATGTGATCTGAAGGGAGGGGAAGGGAAGAGAGGCACTATGGGAAACCTTAGCTCGAGAGTTTTCTGGCTGGCAAGAGTTTGTATCAATGGCTGAGTCAGTTCCAAGGCCATGAACCGAAAGCCATGTGTCATGAATGAATAAAGATTTATATCATCAGATTAAATGTTTGCTGACACTCCTTGCAGATAAAGGATTCAAAACAGTTTTAAATATCATTTACAAAAGCCACACAATAAATGTTGAAATTCCTTTCAGATAATGATTCAAAGCACTTTTATAAGATTTGAAAAGAAAGTAGTACACATGGGGCTACTAATGGCACCTAGCTATCCCTAATGGCAAATACACTAAACCCCTAACCTGCAATGTTTTCATGCTCACTGTCTTTTTTGTGTTGACTTGCACTTTCAGAACATTGCTATGTCAAATGCATAAAGGGGCTCCTCAGTGGGGTATTGTTTTACCCTTCACTGATCAGTTCCAGGATTAGTCTGCAGGACAGCTATAGTGACTTGTATGCGATATACAGCACGCCCCAGTCAAGCGTTAACTTTGGTTTCTATTCCATCCATCCATCCTCAACCCCCTTTTCCCATTTTTGCACATGGGGTCGGGGTGTCACTTCAACAGTGACAATCCTGTAGAGCCAAGGTTTACACCGCCAGGTGGCTTCTATTATATACCATTTATGGAAAACAGCAAGGACTTCTAAACATTTGACATCTCAGACAAGAAGTCTTAGAAGCAATCACATCGGTCATTGCCACATCAGCCTGTACAGTGTACTAACTGCACACAACATCCACACATTCTAACCTAATATCTGTTTCTAGGTAGTCCCTTTTAAATAACACAATTTCACCTTGAACTGGACAGTACTGTAAATTCACATTTTCTGTCAAACAAAAAATTGATCTTACAGAAATTACTTGTTAGACATGCTATTGTAATACAAAATATTAACTTTTTGTTATTCTCTGCCATAACCTGATCTCCAAAAATTTCAGCCTCTCTCACTCTGTCTCTTACTTACACACAGAGTGAATGTCTTTGAGGTGCAGTTGCCAAACTAATTATCCGAGCTGCATATGCTGGCATTCGTACCTTTTTACAATCAATAAGAATTTACTCCTTTTTTGTAAGCACAAATGGATATTTAGGGCTCTAACCTCAATAATTTAACTTCCAACAAAAGGGTTGTGCTAGCCAGAAAGCTAGAGTAATAACAAAACCTATGCTAGACCACTGTTCTTAATTGGCAGATTAGCCAAAAAATTAAGGCTATGATCTGATGAGCTTCACTCTGCACTCCACAGTTCAATTTCCTCATCTGTTAAAAGCTTCACACTCTACTCCACAGTTCGACTCATCTGTTAATAAACTCTGCACTGCACAACAGTTTGATTTCCTCATTCTCCATTTGTCTGCAGTGTAACTGTGAGCAAATCATTTAACCAGAATGGAATCCCAGTTCTCCACTGAAAATAGCATTTAACCAGAATAGAATCCCAGTTCTCCACTGAAAATAGGCCTTAGGAGGGGAAGTGGTTAACTACTGTGACTGTAGTGTATAGGGTCCTGGGTTTGAGCCTTGCAGAAGCTGTTTATGGGTGTGGTAATTGTGGCCGAGTGGTTAAGGCGATGGACTAGAAATCCATTGGGGTTTCCTCGCACAGGTTCGAATCCCGTCGATTACGGTGGTGTTTTTGGTTGGGAGGGTGGCCTAATGGTTAAGGTGTTTGCCATACAAACACAAGGTGCGGGGTTTAAGTCTCACAAGGGATAATTGGCTAGGCTTAAAATGGCTCACAAGGGCAGTTAGCTTAGTACTAACCTATGAACCTATGAACACAAAAGAAATGCACTTAAACAATAGCACTTGGACAAAATACAACTTCAGCAAATAAGATTAGTGCATTTGATGTGTTCCTCTCTTCCAGTAGTGCACATAATGACTGCGATAAATATATTAATTCTAAATTGTGCAGGGGGACAAAGTCACTCATGATAGTTGTGGGGGACATGTCCCCTGAAAAAAAGCCAACCTGAAAGGCAAATCAATGTTATTTTTAGACAACTCACATTTCAAGGAACTGACTTGCAGTATTACCAGGTGCTGTCAGCAGTGAAGTTGAAAGTACCCAGGATAAAACAGGGTTCATTTCTACAGTTTACAGAAAGCCGACTTTTTCTAAAAGTTACCTGCATTTTTCCAGTTCCCACCCTGGGTATCAAAAGAGAGGTATTGTCAAGGGACAGTTCGTTAGGGCTTCCCCGCATGACCTCACAGGACCTGTTATTCAACATCGAGTGTGACAAGTTGTCTGAGATGTTTCTGGAGAGGGGGTACCCCAGTAACATGATAGATTCTGTCAAGGAAGAAGTGTCAAAAGCGAGATCCACCAGATTCAAGCCTATTTTACGGGTGGGTTCCTTGAACAAATTGCAGGTCAACACCCAGATGGACCTTTTTAGGAACCAGTTACTATACATCACTGATTTTAGCAGTAATATTGGTAACATTAGTAGAATCATAAATAATGAATTCAAGTCCTTTCAGGAACTAACGGACCTTGGTAGATTTAAGAATGTTTCTTTTAAAACTGTGTATAGGAAAGGTGTCAACATAAAAAGAATTTTGGAGCAGGATAATACACCACCCTACCAGGAAAGTCCACGTACAGGGACTTACAAGTGTGGACGGTGTTCACAGTGTAAACACATTCTTAATCAAGACTTTGTGTATTTGGAGAGTAGAAATAGGAGGATAATTTCCAGAAAATTGTATAATTGTTCATCCTACGGGGTTGTCTACCTGGCGGTGTGTCAAGCCTGCCAAGCATTTTATGTAGGCAAGACCAAGAGGCAACTCCGTAGAAGAATATATGAACATTATTATGATATGAAAAAATGTGATACAAACAATGCACTATATAAGCACCTTACTACATGTTCTGGAGCGATTTTTTCCTTCTTTGTTTTAGATTCTGTCCTTAAGGAAGCCAGGGGTGGTCCATGGGAGGTCATTTTATCCCATAGGGAAACATATTGGCAAATTTTGTTGGAATCTTACAGATTTCCCGGGATCAATGATTCTGTGTCCATCATTCCATATTTGAAACTTAAATCTGACAAAATCTGAGAAATATCTTATCCAGTTAATAAAATATATATATTTTTTATTTTATATTTACATGATATATAATATTGATGGTGTTTTATTTGTATACACAGATTTTGTAAGCTTTTAGCGTTTTTTAAAATCAGTCTAGACAACATGGTAAAAATGTTGAGGATTTTAAATATTTATTTCAGGTTTTAATGTGGTGGTACTAATTAACTTGGGCGGAGTGCTTAATTAATTTAGTATTTAAACTGATGTAATCCATCTGCTTTCATCTGATGAAGTCATAATCCTGACGAAAACGTTTGTGTACTGAGTGGCGTTAATAAACTTATATTTGTGTTATTGAGCATTGAGCCTTTAATTGTAAGCTGCTAATACCACGTTTCCACTAATTTTCTGCTGGAGTTTGCCCTGGACCGTCTTTCTACTTGGTTGGTGTGGTTTTTTGTCTTCGTGAAGTTGAAAGTACAGCTTTAAACACAGAAAGCTGCATGCAATAACATGTAAACTGCAAGATGAGACATACTCCTTTAATTATCAGATTATGAACTGGCTGGCATTATCCCTTTTGGAATCTTATGCAGGGAATATGATGCATTTTCTGCAGATGACCGATGGTTTTAATCCAATGTGAATTTACAGCTACTGAAACCAATACAGCTGTACAAGCCACCCAGATAAGCCAGGAACTGTGAAAACCATGGCAGGTTTGTGATCTGATGAACACATACCATTCTTTCATTTGATCAGCAGCACTTTACATGACTCATACTAAACACACATTTCCTACTTGTTTATGCATCATGAGCCAGTACACAGTTCCTATGATGTAGCTGTTCTTGTATGCATTTCTTAGCATCGTTTGTGAACTTTTTGCATGCAGTACTTATTTAAGGACTGCAGATATCTAACAGTGGATTACTACACAATCTTGCACAGTTATATCCTCTTATGATGCATTGACGACATAAATGATGGTGCAAAGGTGATCAATGTACTTAGTGAGACAGAAGCATAAATGCTGATACGTCTTCACACCACTGTCAACTACACTAACAAGTTAAGAAATATCTGTCCTTTTCACTTATAGGAATGGGTCAGCTTTACTGGACTCTTATAACGTCAGAAGTGGTGCAGTTGATGTCACTGTTAAAGGGCAGGCCAACAGCTATTCCAAAGACATTCTCACCCCCCACAGTTATCCTGATCACATTACTCAAGGAATAAAAACAACTGGGGGGTTGCTGCTGTTGTTTGAGTTACTGGCATTTTATAAAGACTCGTGAATGTGGAGGATTTATCATTCGGATGACTAACAGTGCTGTCAGTGCAAGGCCCTGAATATGCTAATGGCGACACTTGTTAAAAAGCAGCTGTCTTAAAATTCCTAATGTTGTCACCTCCTGCCTGTTGCTTTCAAGAACTATGTAGTAATATGAGTCACCATTAAGGAAAAGAAAGACAAATAATATATTCCAATGCATCATGAGAAGCCTTCTATAACGGGTACATCCTCGGATTCGGAGGAGTCCTGTTCAGAGTGATTAACCACACTGACTTGTGAAATCTCACGGCTGGTCCCAAAATGCTTGACCAAAGTGATATGTGATGCTGACTGAATTGGAATAGACCATTTTATCAAGTTTTTGCAACTTGGTACTACATCTACATGATTTACAGTGCTAGACCGAGCCGGGACTTTATTATTAAATGTCACTATCCAAGCTTCATGGTTTACTGTGCTTATGTATTGTATGTCCGTCATGCTGGTTTCTTCAGTGCATATCTTTGAAAAAAAGTGACAACGGACCAATCAGGTGGGATGGCAGATTCTTTAGTGGGCTGAAGAGCAAGCTACAGAAATTGATAATCGTACTTGTAGAAATCATTTTAATACCTTTCTCATAAATTATCAATTAACCCCTGGGTGTTTTCAGACAGAAAATATTAAAATGAACATTTTAAAAAAATGTATAACCATCATCATCATCATGAGGAATGCTCCTGCAGAAAACCTACGTCAGTTTCACAAAAAGGGCTTGCCTTGGGTGATAAAAGCCCCAAAACAAAGTAAAATTTGAATTTTATCCACGTGCATTAAGATAGTATGTACCACAGACTATAGATAAAAAATTACCTTGCTAGCAGCTCACAGAACAGATTAAGGCTATGATCTTTTAATATGCTTCTTTCTGTATTCTAGGGTTTGATTCCCTCAGTCTCCACTTGCCCACTGTGTGAATGAGCAATTTACTTATCCAGACACTGATCCTGTGTTGCCCTGAAAAGGGGGAGGGGGGAATTTGTCGCTTGTATTCGTACAATGCAAACTGTAATAAGTATGCCTTTTACCACATCAGACTGATTACATTTTTATTTGGATTTGTAAAGATGATATGATTTCTAATAAATAGTATTAAATGCACATCTCATCAGTTATTTCAGCTCCTCCTTTAAATCAGGAGAAATTCAGATTTCTGTACATTTGGAATACCAAAGTGGAGCATTTTGTAACATTTAAAATTACTGCACTTTTCTTAGAAACCAGCATTCTAAAGACATCATTCATTCTTCAGACTTCTCCAATATTCATGAAAATACAAGGAAGTCATTATCACACAGTCATACTTTCATTTTGTCACCCTGTAATGCCACAGTCAACCTGTACAAGTTTAAAACTTCCTACACAATTTCTAATACTCATGTTTCTTTTCTGAAAACAATCTGCAGCCAAGCAGCACAGTACAGAACAGCAGATGTATACATCAGCCAGTCGTAGTTATTCATAATGAAATACTTTTCTAAAAAAAGAAATTGCTACTTTACTAAACTCACTGCACCTAATAAACAGTATACATGGTTTTCTTCTTTCTATTCTGTTGTAAATTCATGCACTTCCCGTTACCCAGCATTTGACATTGCAAGTGCTTTTTCGAGGAAATAAAATGAAGTGCAACTGGTTTACCCTACCAGAACCTAGAAAACAAATATATTACATACAGAAACAAAAGGCAGAAGATGAAGCTAGGTTCCACAATGCAAGTCTTCATTTTTACAATGAGCTTCCTTTTTTAAAGCAAACCAGTTTTCTTCTTACAGATGAATGCAGTTCATGTCCTACAACTGAAGTACAGTAAATGACTTGTAAGCATTTTAGAGTTCTCAATAAACTGGCATAACACTGAGTTAAGCTCTGGCAGTGTGAATACACATCTGAAAAAAGAAAAGATCCAACCAGGAGTATAACATATCTGCACCAGAAAGGGTCATGTAGTCTAAGCTATTATCTAATTAAAGTTATTACCTTGAAGGAGACAGGTTTTTAAACTAATGTACCCAAGGGTAAGGAACCATAGAGCCCACCAACGATATTGGCAAACAGTGTTCAGTCACGAGTATAAATCAACTGGTCATATGAAAGGAAGGCAGTTTTGACTATTCTGTGGAAGTGCATTGCTGAGGAGAGGGCTGGAGTCCAAAAGAAGGTGGCATCTCGTTGCTGCCAGAAGGTATTACAATGTCATAAAATGCACTTCAGACGAACAGGTATTTAGCAATTACATTTACTGCATACACTGAAGCTCATCTGGTGAGAAGCTATCAAGCCATTTCAGATTCCCCCAGTATATTACTTTCCATTACAAGAATGTGATTTTGAGGTCAAAACCTTCAGCTTCACTATGCGTCTCTGTTTAAAGAAATCCTAATGTTAGACTCAGTGAGGCAGTTGCCCTGAGGAAAAATTTGTTAATAAAAGAAAGCACTTTCAGATTGAAGTTGCCATCTTAAAGCCAAGAGGAATTAAAAATTTAGACTGGCAATATGTTTTAACTTAATAATTGATTCTTCCTGTTCATTGGCATACTTTAAATGATGTGTGTTATGTACAAGACGTATTCAGCATGTTTTTTTTTTTTTGACTCTCTGGAAGGCTTTAAATCAAAGGTACCAGAAGAACAAATAATTCCAGTTGCAGGGG
>NC_056751.1:529863547-529882282 GCF_019279795.1 Protopterus annectens | reverse complement strand
AGGTTTTTTTTAGTTATCAATAAAAAGAATAAAATCATGTTTATTTGATTAACTGTGTGTTGTAGTCTTATTCCAGACAAGACATAATAGAACTATGTGACGGTAACCTCAGAACTATTTCATATTTAATGACATCTGAATTTAACCTAAACAGTTACAATAAAAAGATGTAAGAGTCTCTTTTACCAGGTTTAAAAATAACATTTCGGCAAATTAAATTGCCAGTTAACCTATCTGGGATTGCTTAGCGTCAGAGAGCTACATTACCTTGGATTATGGAAATGCCAACTTTTACTGAAACAAGTAAGCTTTCTGTATTATTTATTAAGCCACATCCTTAATGGCACAAATACTGCAGAGGAGTTATGTTCTTTGTTATCCTCAAGCAGTACTGTAATGTAGCAATAACCTACGGCTGGGTGTGGGTCATGCTGGATTTACCCACTGTTAGTGTGGTTTGGTCACAACGGCGAATCCTGCTTGACCAAACAAAGCCAACCATGGGTAAATCAGCATTATCCACACCCAGCCATGGATTATTGCTATTATATAATGACATTATTTAAGAAAAAATGAACTTACTCTTTTTATATAATGTCCTTATATAACAACACTGTAGTACTCTTCTGCATTTATCCCCAACATTGTGAGGCTTTCTTGATGTACTGCGCATGCGTATGGGACTTATGTTCCCACACTTACACAGTATATCAGTGCTGCATAAAGGAAGCAATGGGGAAAGGAAGATCTCTTTTGCTTTTTTCTGTGTTTTTAATTTAAAAAAGAAATGAAATCCAGAGACTTTAAATATAAGAGAGAGATGGGACAGAGAAAATATAAGGATAATCAGGCATGTTTCTCTAGTTTTGCATAATGTAGCTGATTATCCTTGTATTTTTCTCTGTTCCATCTCTCTTCTTATTTTGAAGTCACTGGTTTTTGTAAATTTACTTTTTGAAAGATTAATGAAAAGTAGACTCAAGTTCCCAACACAAGAAATCTGGACAAAGCAAAAATAATGGGGACACAAAGGCCCAAAAATAGGGATACATTTTAAATATTGCTAATATAAACTTAGAAAGTTGCTAGAATAAATGGTGTTGTGTTAACATGAATTACCTAAAGGATGTGAAGCTCGAACGTCTAATTATTTAGCGACTTTAACCCTTAATAACTTAGAAGAAAAATCACGAGTTTTATGAGGAACAGACTTAAAATATGAGATAAACGTCCAGACAGGTTGTGAAAATCTAAGTATGGTTAAGAGGTATGATTGAGAGAGAGATAGAGAGATTGTGTATGTGAGAAATCGGGAGAGAGTGAGAGCGATGGGCGAGTGATTGCATGTATGAATGAGGGAGTGACTGTGTGTGTGAGAGATCGGGAGATTGAGAGTGATCATGTGTGAGTGAATGTATGTATGAATGAGGAGCAGTGATTAAGATGTTTGTGCATACTTCTTAACCTCTTACAGCAAGAAATCTGGACAAGGCTATAAATAATGTGTATGGGTGTGTGTGTGTGTCAGAGAGAGAGAGAGATGAGTGAGAGTAATCCCTGGCAGCAGTATCAAGAGGTTTGCATACCTAACAGTCTGCAACGCTCGTTTTATTTCATTTAAATTTGTTTTGGGGGGGGGCAAATATACATTTGCTAAAGTAATCCGCTCTGCCATCCAATAGACACAGATCAAGCTGTACCTGCCCAGCTTATATTTTTCTTCTTGGACTGCTAAAGGAGCTCCTCTTCTTATCATGGATATAACTCTCCCACCACCTGCCTTGTGTACATTCTGACTGTGGACCTAACAGAATCTTTTGTCGTCCACGAAACAGCCTGAAGTTTTTGTTTTGGTTCACTCACTGAAGCAGCATTATGAATGCCGGAAACCATTCAGACTAAACCGGGACATTTCTGTATCCCAAAGACAAGGTTTGGGATTCCAGGACAGAGACTTCCAAACTGGGACTGTCCTGACAAATATTTTATATTGGTCACCTTGCACTAATGCATTTTGCTTTTGTCCCTGTGCAGATGGTGGTGTGAGGGGCGTTCCAGTTGCTGTGGTGTTACACAGCAAGGTCCCAGATGGTGTAAGCATGTTGGTGCCGGATGTCTGAGTTGATACAGGGATGAGCAATGTGGTCATCCCTGGGTGAACACTAGGTTGGCAGCAGCTACTGGCTTGAAGGAAGTGGATTCTAAGGTAATGGAGTCTAATGGGGTGGAAGTTCTGCTTGGTGGTGTTGGAACAATGAGGCTACAGGTAATTGGTATTTAGTTATTGCGATTAGAAGGATCATCATCTTGGGTCATTCTTTCGTCTTTTGGGCAGCTAGGCGTGCAGCAATTAGATACAGTGGAATGAATTTTGGAGTTGTTTATTACATTTGTGAGGATGTGTTAGCATTGAGGAGGATGTATCCATCTTTGGGTTTTAAGATGGTCTGAGATTATTCCCCGGTTGGTGTGGAGAGGTGCAAGAAATTTGGTAGCAGTGGAGAGAGCTCGGAGGTATGTTAAATTTACAATGGCAAAATATTTGAAGGAAGCTGGTGTGCATATGATGCGTCATGTGGAGTTTGAAAGCTGGGATCCTGTATGGTACAGGTTGGACAGAGTTCATTTTAATGAATTTGGGCTGGATTTGTTTAACCTTAACTGGGTTTGAAGGTGGAGGATCTATTGGAAGGTGGTATGGTCTGAGGGGGAACAGCCCTTTGGGCTGGTGGGTGGAGAAGAGGGTCAGGCTTGACCCTCTTCTGTCCCCCACAGAAGCATATTTGGAATTGAGATGGTGATTTGATGGTGGATGACTTGGAATGGAAATATGGAATTGATGATGATATTAAGGTGAGCGGGCACGCTGCTGTCAGGATTACTATGACTTGGAATGGAAATATGGAATTGATGATGATATTAAGGTGAGTGGGGATGCTGCCTTCATGATTACTAGGATAAGTGAGCAAGTGGGGGACGCTGCTTATTCAGGGTGAGCGGGTGTGCTGCCCTTATGTTTACTATCTTATTTGTTGCAATGTTGGATTCTGTGTGCCTCAATAAAGTTTGATGTTTGTTATTCAGTTTCATTACAATAAAGGTCGTCAAATGTCTTTGGGTGTTTGTATTTTATTAGTACCGTGACAAATATTTTATATGCCCGAAATCCTATCCCAGGCTGTCATCAGCCATCAGAAACACTTTCTACTCTGTTTGCTAAACATATGAGTCTAGTTTACATCATTTTTTTATTAGGAAAATTGGGCGTTTCTTTCCATCAGAACAAAAAAGATTAGACAAATGTTTTGTATAGTTCTTCAAGGCAGGTGAAGACATTATTATCAAGTATGATGTTGAAAACTGAAGATATTTTGCTGTTTTCTGTTATGCTACAGAATGGCTTGGGATTTTAGTACAGGGCAAATAATCACAGTAGCACTCTCAGTTAGACATAGGAGAACCAGAAAGGAATTGATTAAACTAATTTTAAGAGGAATGTTCAACAAAGCACTACCTTAAAAAAGTTCCAGCATGACAAGCATGCAGGAGACAGCTCATTCAATGAAGAAGACATGATGTACCTCTTAGGGTCATAGGGTCATAGTGTTTACTATGAAAACAACCACATGGGGCCTGTTTAAGCCTAGCCACACATCCCAAATCTCTGATAAGTTATTGTACCCTTGATAAATGTAATCAGGGGCTTGGGAGATGAAACATTTACAAGCAGGGGCCTGGGAGATGAACCATTTACAGGTTGCCTGTGTCCATTAGAGACATAGGTGCTTAACCAGGGATGAATTTCCTGTTGCCCATCCAGTTATCCAAGTTACAGTTCAACTGGTTTAGGGAGGAATTCTGCTTCACATAGATGGGTTGCCTGTTCCAGAGAAGGGTTAGTCTGTGGGATATGTACGTGTCTCTCCAGCAGGTCCTACTTATATCTGAGATACCACTGGAAATATCAGACAGGTTCAAATTATCATAGATAAAACAGGTCTTGTGTCTTATTGAGCTGAATGGACTGATTTCAGGGATATTTTCTAGCAGATATTCTGGCTATTTGAGGCCTAGGCAGCCAATGTCAAGATGCTGCCTCTTCAGATGAAGTGAATCCTGAGTCTACAGTTTGGGTCAGTGAGTCTGTTCATGTGCCAAATGAGGGGTAAGCATCAGGTTCCAGTCCTGATTTGTTCCCTGACTTTGTGTAAGACAGTACCATGCTGCATAAAAAGCCTGATATACTAGTGAGCCTGAAATCAGTGCCACAACTTAGAAACTCACAAAGCGTTAGAAAACCACTTTAATGCCTGACCTGCTGACTTTTGCAGTCTTTGCCAGTGGTTCTGAGCCTACACATGAATGGGACATTTCTGCTTCAGTGTTAGAGACTCTGTCTTATCACTAGAAGGCTTCAATCACTTTATTTTGTCTTAAACTTCTTCAAAGTATGTAACACTCATAAGGACTCCTTTGGAGAGCATAAAAGTCTACCTAGTATGGCTGCAGCAAAAAAAATCAGACATAGCCTATTATACTGAAGCTGCATCCAGACTTCTTTATTCTACTGTTTTACATGTAAAATTTATTAAAAAGTTATTTAAAAAAGATGAGTTTTTATTTTACCTACATTTACCACTCTACTGTGTATAGGGGTTTTAAAGATCATGGTAATTAGAGGGATTTAAAATATTTCTGATGCCAGAAGTCACAGGTCTGTGAACAAAGGCAGTGATAAGGTGCATCATTGGTCTGACAGAAAATTATTTCGAAGATATTCCTTTAGAAACTGAGTTGGTGGCTTCCATAATCTGGACTGCCAGTGAGATTTCCATTCTATCACATATGATGTGGAAGGCTAACTTTGTCAGAAGGGTGGGCATTTTGTTGAGAAAAGGTTTTGCTATTTGGATAACAAGAGTGATTGTTGCCATGAAGCTGAGAAAGCAATTGCTGAAAGATATGAATACCAGGCATACAGTAATAATGAAAATGGAAGACCATGCTGTTAAGTATGTTTGCTGGCCAAACTAAGTGGGGAAGTTAAAGACTTGAGTAAACTGTGTGCCATGTCATTTGAAATAAAAGCTGCCATAACAAGTCACTGTGTCCTTGAAAACTTCCAGGAGTGTGTGTGTCTTTTGGCTTTTCCCGGTTAGGGGTCGCCACAGCGGACCTCCGGTCCACTAATGATTGGCAGCTGACTTTTACGTGCCGAGTTGCCAGCCCTGACGCACAACCTTCAACGAAGGTATGCCCATTCACACATGTCACCACGCAGAAGACGCTCTAGCTGAGAATCGAACCGGACAGCATCTTACTGTGAGGCGGCAACGCTACCGCAGCACCACCACCGCAGATAGAATGATGTAAAAAACTGCCTGTTGACTTTGGTGGTCCTTTCTTCAACGGCATATTCTTAATCATGGTGGATGCACAAATGGTTAAAAGTATTCAGAGTGCCAAAGATTACTTTTCAAGCTACTGTTAGTTGACATAGAAGGCTGCTTTCTGTGCACGGCCTGTCAGAACATATCATAACTGATAATGGTAGCCAATTCACATCTGAAGAATATTAATTTTTTTGGAAGGAAAATATTATCCTTTACTTCACCAGTACACCTAGACCTCCAGCTCCAGAAGGACTAACTGAAGGATATGTTCAAACATTTAAAACTCGGATAAAAAGTTAGCAAATAATACGATCAATGAGGAAGAAGACAAGATTTTATTGGGTTTTTTCTTGCTACAGTAGCTGTACTATATCAGATTGTATCACAGGTAAATATCCTGCTGATCTGTTTCTGAACAGACATGTTTGTATAACGATTTAATTAACCCTGACACAGACGTTGCAGTTCTGAAAGAGTAATACTTACAAAGGATTCATTACGATAAACATGCTATGAGCAGATCTTTGATATATCTTCTACCGTGCATCATTGTCACATAGCAGGAGTACGTCCTCAGTAGATGTTTGCAATAGCTACTGACCAGACTAGTCTAGTGTCCTATAAAATCGAAGGAAGGGAGTACAACTGGTATTAAATATCAGTGACATGGAAATCATTTGAGTCAGTGTGGAGGCATGGGATTCTCAGGAGGTGCGTTCCTTTTCACAGATTGTGGACTTCTAATTTACCTGGTATATGCTATGAAACTCTGCATGCCATTTTGTTGCCCTGCTCTGTGAGTGAGTACCAGGTAAAGCAGAGGTTTCTCAAGAGCTGAAACATTCACAGAGAATTCATAAGTTGCTGTGTCTTAACTTGTGAGTCTGAAGTAAAATCAGTTGCATACGATCTGTTGGAGACTCCAGAATATTTTTGACAAGTCTGATGAAGTCTGATGAATTGGTCATCCCTGAAATGCTAAAATATGTCTATTATTGTGTTTTAAATTAAAAGCTGGTGGGTGGGGGCTGGCGGGGTAGATGTGGTGTAATGAATACTTATACTTTTGCTGTGGCAGCTTGAGGAATTTGTAAAAGTTATCAGCTGTGAAATGTAACAGCACTGCTTTGGAACTACAAAGAATAAAACACCTTTGAGAATTCAAGTGACCCCTCATGATATTTTGTGAATTCAGCACAGCTGTTTATTACAGCGCACCAGTCCCAGTCCTTCATGGGGTACAAGTGGCATCATCCCCTAGGGAATTAACTGAACCCTCACCCACCCCTTAAGGAAGGTAAGCCAAATTCCATCAAATAGTTTTTTTAGATTCCTGGTTGGGTCTTACTCACATGGAGTTCATTTTTAATTGCATTAAAGGTGCACTTCTTTATATTGTGCTGGTGAATAGGACAAATTCATTTCCAGGTGATTTGTTGCACTGCATGGGTAAAACATTGTAGCATACATACTGCATACCATTCTAGCCTGGACTGGTATGGTTACTGCATTTTATCTGAAGCAATAGTAGGCTGCAGTTTGTGATCTGATGTAGGAGGCAAGAAAATGAGGCATATAGCTGGTGCATGTGAGTGTGTGTTTGTACACACTCAAACTTAGAAAGTTGATAGAATAACAAGTCTACCTGAGTGACTTTTGGCTGCTGATTATCCTATTTGTTTGCATATCAATTATTGTGGATATACTGCAGCACATGGCTGAAGGAGCTGATGTCAAACTTGGCTACCGTCCTGGTGCAGAGGTCAGTAGGAATGGGCGATTCAGACAGCTACTTAAACTGGAAGTTAACCCACTGCTGAGACTGGATATAACAGGTGATGAACAAACTAATGAGCCCCCACAATGTGATACTTTTAAGCTGCTATTGAAGGATTTTGAAAATGGCCTTTACAAGCTCAAAAGACTACATTGGCAATGCCTACACATGGAGGCTTGCCTTCATTTTAGAGTTGCTCCTAGGGGCTTATGGATTCTCCGTATGTAATTATTCAAGGCTTGCCATTCGCCCTGCTGACAAAAGAGGGGCTGTTGTCTTGTTAGACTCTTCATTTATATGAAAAGTATGGTGGAGATGTTGAATGATACTGTGACTTGTACTGCCATCTCTCAGCTTGAAGCTGAATCTGTTGTAAAGAGAGTACAATATGTTTTATATGATTTGTTATTGACTTCTTGTTTGACTGTGGAAGTTTATGATTTAATGTATGTGGATAAGCCACTAATTCCCATTATCCATCATTTACCCAAGGTAAATAAGTCTCTGTGAACCCATCATTTCGACCTATAGTTTCAGGGAGAGGATGGGTGACTGAGTTTATATCCATCTTTACTGAGAGTTTTTTTAAAGGAACATTTAAGTAAAACGATAGCAGTCGTAAGAGATACTGAGCGTTTTCTATGTACTTTGGCTGACTACACCAGGCACCATGGTTTATTTGATGCGGATATATTACTGGTCACCATGGCTATACATACACTATTTACTGTGATACTCATGGATTTGGGAGTGAGTCACTGAAGTGCTTTTTGAATGGTAACACTGATTATACATATGCATGTATTGAATTGATAGGAATATTGCTAGAGTTAGTCCTAGAAAATAATATCTTTTTGTTTAAGGATGTTATCTATATGCAAAAGCTTGGCTATGTATTTGCGTGAACAGTTATGCCAACCTTGTGTTGGCTGACTGGGAGAGTAAGGTGGTCCTGTCTGATCATGTTTTTACTTACCTGTTACATTATAAAAGGTTCGTGGATGACATTTTTATTTTGTGTCAGGCCACTAATGTTGAGCTGTAATGCTGTTGAATATCTGTAACAGCATAGTACAAGCTTTAGATTTGCTTTGAACTATTCAACCCAGCAGACTAAGTTTTTGGATGTCAATGTCACTTTGGTCAATGGTGTCGTCCAGAGCTCTCTGTTTAGGAAAATGTGTAAAAAGAATGCAATCCTGCATCACTCCAGTATGCATCTTAAGCATGTTTTTGATAATATAGCTAAGGGACAGTCCTTAAGGATGTCCAGACTGCATACAGAAGATAAGGAGTACAAGGGAGCACTGAGCAATCTTAATAATGATTTAGTGGAGAGGGGCTATAAAAAGCGTGATATAAATAAGACTCTTACAGATGTTGAATACATGCATAACACTACTGGTTAACCTTTTCTTAATAGGACAGCTACTGAATATGAATCAAGGAGGATGTATAGACTTCCACTGAATAACATCTTAAGCCTTCCTCTCACTTATAGCAGTAATATCCATCGAGTATGTGATGTTATAAATAAGAATCGGCCTATTTTAGTGTCAAATGATCAGATTATAGCCTTGTAGGCGATAGACCTAGTTATACATTTAAGAACAATTTGTCTTTGAAAAGGCAATTGTGCTGTACTCCTAGCAGTATTCCTCGTGTGATTTCAACAAGGCATGGTACAGTTCCTTGTAGAAAATGCAATGCCTTCCACTTTATATCCAAGAAGAATTTTTTTACACACCCTCATACTAATTATAGGTATTCTTTTAATTTTTATGCTGACTGTAGATCGAAAAATTTAGTATATTTAGCTCAGTGCAAATTGTATTGCCTCCTTTAGCAAACTAGGAACCAATGACGGGATGCTGAAGGGGAAGTATCCTAAAGCATGTATGTGATATTAGGAATAATAATTCTTTAAATGCACTTGCCAAACATGTTTCTGCAAATGAGGGGCATGTGTTTGGTTTTATGTGGTGCAGTTAGTTCCAGTGAATATGAGAGGAGGTGATTTGAACAATAGAGTGGAATTGGCAGAAATGCATTGGATAGCAAAATGCAGGCTGATAAATTGCCAGGTATTAAAACCTGCCTTAAAGAAAAGGAGGTCTCATCAATAAGAAGACTGATTGTTGCTTTTCATTGGTTGTTTTTAACTAGAATTTTGTGATTTAAACTTGCTTGTTTTACTTGTTTTTTGGATCTGAAGAAGCAGCACTGTGTGAAAGTGCTTATCCAGTTTTACTTATTTTATTAAACTTTGTATGCCTACAGCTCTGGTGAATTAAACTTGGAGTTTTCTAAAGTTTTGCATTACCATGAATTTTTTGAAGTGTAAGAAGTGTGAAACTCAAATGTCTGTCATTATTTTCTTAAATTTGCCAGAAAAATACAATTTTTATGAAAAATGGACCAAAAATGTGAGGCAAAAATCTGGACATTCTGCGAAAATCTGTACAGTTGGGTTAACAAATTATGTTGATCATCTGTTGTCATATGATATTTAAAAAAAAGTTTTACGCTTTCTGTTGAGCTGTTTGTTGTGAATTTGCTTTGTTACTCCAGTTATGTCTCACAGTACAGGACACGCCATCTTCTTTTGGAGTAAATGAACCCTGTGCAGTTGTTTCATATTATGAATGCTTGGCTTTACTTACCCCTTAACTATTTTAGTTTGTACTGGTGCAAATGGACCCTGAGAGATTGAGACCTTAACATGCAGTTATTTTGCTAAATTCTTTATTTTCTACAATTTGATTCATATTTGTGTAGGCCAATGTGAATTAAAATATTTGAAAATTTCTATGTCTGTTTTTACTAGTGGCTATATCTTCTGGCAGTCATCTCCCTGTTTGTTTCTAAGACTGCCGTGGGAATCTATGAAAGAGCCTGGAGTTCCCACCTCTGTAGGTGTTATTGGTTTTTCATGATCTCTGGGAGTCTTGGGGTTGGTTCTTCACTTTGAAACAGTTAACACCCTGCCTCTGTCATCCATGTGAAATCACCGAGATTCATGTCATATGACAGCAAAGCTTTAACTTTTGCAGAAAGTGGGAGGGATAAATTACTGCAATGACTGTACAGGTCAGACATCATTCAAAAAGACAGATTTTTGTCAAATGAACATTTTAATCATAAGTGTAGGAACAATTTCTAAAGTATATTTATATTTAAATAATCAGGAAAATAGAAGGGGTTGTCTTTTCTATTTAGTTCACAACATATTTTGTTATATGGAAATTAATGTGGACATTTTACTGCATGTGAAAGAACACAATCTGCCAGGTAAAGCACTCTTATTCAAAAGTCAGAATCATGTACAAAAAGAAAATAAAGAGTGCACCATCAGCTGAAATACGAACTTGTCAGCAAATAACTCCAATTAGCAGTCTATTAAGAAAGGTTTCGTTTATTCCAAGAAAACAGGAGCTGCAGCAAGTCATAAAAGTTAGCGCTTTCGCGTTGACACCCAACGCTTCTTCAGACATGTTTGGAATAAACGAAACCTTGTAATGAACTGCTAATTGGGTTGTTGTACGAGTTACTTTGACCAAGTTCATTTCAGCTGATGGTGCACTCTTTATTTTCTTTTTGTACATGATTTTACTGCATGTACTACATCCTGCTTTGCAGTCTGGATGAAGCAAAAATTAAATGTTCTCAGAGACTGTTGTTTCTTCCTTACTTTTCTAAGAAAATATCAAACCTTTTACTTAAATCTTTCAACATTTTTTCACTGTTTCGATTTCTAAACTTTATTGTATTATGTCAGCCTTTTCATGAGCTCTTAAGGAACATGTCATTTATTTTGACCTAGGTGATACTTTGTATGGCTATATCCCAGAAACATAGCGTGCATGTTCTGCTTACAGATCCTTGGGAGCCATAGTGGTAGTGTTTGTGGTCTATTTTTTTCAGCTTAAGGCTTAAACATTTCCAATTATTTCTGCATCATCAGCAAGAAGTGACAATTAAGTGGACTCTTTATTGACCAGATGAATTTCATCTGGAAATGATCTCCCACATGTACCTCTACAAAGGGATCATTCAGTCATGCATTACAAACGCCACAGCAACAAAAGCTGCATCAGTGACCTGACCACAGTGGGTCATGCTTAATGTATTTTGAATGACAAGACAATTACTTATACAACTGAGGTAAAATGCATTCTGTGAAGAGTTTATTATATACATGTCTCCAGAAGCCCTATCTTGTATATAGCCTGACTAGAAACATTTTGCTTTAACCCTACAGGCACTTTATGAATGATGTTTCGTAATTGCTCTATTTTATATAGAAGGGAGCAAAGGCCAGTTCAGTTCCTCATAAACAAGGATACTTCATTATGCAACAGTTCAAAAACTTACCTAATACCTGGTTTGATGGAATATATCAAGTGATGTTTTCAGAGGGGTTCCTTTAAAAAGGTGTTGAAGGTTTCCTTTTGCATGTGATCTCTGGTATACCTTAGCCCTCATATTTTCAGGTTATCTCAGCCTGCCCGAAAAGAATAAAATCATGTTTTATTTGATTAACTTCATGTGTTGTAGTCTTATTCCAGACAAGACATAATACAGAACTATATGTGGCGGTAACCTCAAGAACTATTTCATATTTAATGACGATCTGAATTTAACCTAAACCAGATTACAATATTAAAAGATGCAGAAGTCTCTTTACCAGGTTTAAAAATAACATTTAAGCCAAATTAAATTGCCAGTTAACCTATCTGGGATTGCTTAGCGTCAGAGAACTACATTACCTTGGATTGTGCGATGCCAACTTTTACTGAAACAAGTAAGCTTTCTGTATTATTTATTAAGCCACATCCTTAATGGCACAAATACCTTTGCAGAGGAGTTATGTTCTTTGTTATCCCTCAAGCAGTACTGTAATGTAACTTAATAACCTCTTTGCGGCTGGGTGTGGGTCATGCTGGATTTACCCACTGTTAGTGTGGTTTGAATTAACAACTGAAGCCGAATCCATAACTTGACCAAACAAAAACTCCAACCATGGAGTACAATCAGCATTATCCACCCAGCCATGGATTATTGCTATTATATAATGACATCTATTACAGAAAAAAATGAACTTACTCTTTTGTATATAATGTCCTTATAATAACAACATGCAGTAACTCTTCTGCATTTATCCCCAACATTGTGAGGCTTTCTGTGATGTACTGCGCATGCGTATGGGACTTATGTTCCCCACACTTACGCAGTATATCAGTGCTGCATAAAAAAAAAGGAAGCAATGGAGAAAGGAAGATCTCTTTTGCTTTTTTCTGTGTTTTTAATTTAAAAAAGAAATGAAATCCAGAGACTTTAAATATAAGAGAGAGATGGGACAGAGAAAATATAGAATAATCAGGCATGTTTCTCTAGTTTTTACTGTACCATAATGTAGCTGATTGTCACCGCTTGTATTTTCTCTACTGTTCCATTCTCTTCTTACGAAGTCCTCTGGTTTTCTAAATTTACCGCTTTGGAAAAGATTAATATGAAAAATGAGCTTTTAAGTAGCATATATTAATGAAAGAAGGTCTAGTGACTGGGGCGTTTTCTATAGTGTATATGCTCCCAATTTACACTGAGCAACGCTGGCTGGAGCTGACCAATCAAAAGTTATTGTCCTCATCATTATATATATAGTATGGGATAAACTTGTTGCATTATTCTAGAATCAGATCCCACTTTTCTTGGTACTTTTTGAATTTGGAAAGGTGATTTGGTGGGGAGACCTCCATTCCTGTTATATTTAAAGGGTTGTGCCAGAGTACTCATAGGAATGTACCTCACTCTTCCTACAAAACAGGTTTAGAATGGCTTGCTAACACCGCACACACACACACACACACACTCACACAAACCAGAGACAGACACTGCACACACACACACAACAAAGACAGACACTGCACACACACACACACACACACACACACACACACACACACACACACACGCCGCACGCACACACACACACACACACACACACACACACAGACACACACACACACACACACACTGTACCAGTTTAGAGCTCTGAGCGTTTACAGAGATAGCGGTTAATGTCTGTGTCCCAGAGTATGCGCCAATGGGGCTGCATAGATGCAGATAAGAGCTCAGCTATTGTTTATGTGAATGATGATCATAAGCTGGCGTATTCAATTAGTAAAGTTGCCCACTTGACAGAAGTAGAAAAATTCTCATCATTAATGATGCTAGATGGGGATTTTACGTTAGATGAAGAAAAAATGTTGTCACACAGTGCATATGTCGCCAGACTCAGGTGCTTTTGGGCCTGCACTGAATTTAGATGATACAGTTTTCGGCGACTGACACATTTTAATGTTTTAATTTTTATATTAGTATTGTATAACCATAAATGTAGCTTTGTGAGCATAGATAGCAACTTTGATACCCAGAAAAAATATATCTCTTTCTACCAATACCCCATTTGCTGATTAAAAAATAAAAACTTCTGAATAAAGTAGAATTATTTTTTTTACTTTGTTGACCAATACAGTAGGTAGATAAAAAGAGTATTTAAAATGCACATGGATTAGAGCAGTTTTAATTTTGTGCGACATTGTCCCCTGGAAGCTAAATAGAAGATTTTGCATCCTTTTTTTCCTGTATAAACATAAGAATCTGACAGTGAATGCAGCTTATACCTTGTGCCTCTGTACTGGCGGCAACTGCTACGGTGACCAGTGCTTAAGTTAATTTATCCTCATTTGAGATCTGCTACTTTACCTCTATATATTGCTCTGGACTCCTAGCTGTACTGTAGTCATGTATCAGCTAATCCACCTGTCACCAATTTTCAAAGAATAGATTTACTAAATATGTTGTTGTTCTTCTTTCGGCTTTTCCTGGATTGAGAGGTTGCCACAGTGGAACTCCGGTCCGCTAATGATTGTGGAGCCGATTTTTTACTGGTGCCCGAGTGCCAGCTCAACCTTCAGTGAAGGCAAGCCCATTCTCGCATGTGTCTTTTTCGAATGCCACTTTCGACCACGCAGGGAGGACATGCAAACTCCACACAGAAGAGCGCTCCAGCCGAAACGAAACGGGAGAGCCTCTTTGCTGTCGAGGCAACAAGCGGCTACCTTCACCACAGCGGCTTCTGAAGTGTTACTAAGTATGTGTAATGGTCACTGAAATTAGGATGGTGCTGCGCCAGATGTAGTATTCTTTCTACACTGACTCATGGCTGTCTAACTTTGTAGATTGACAAAATAGAAAAACCTGTATTAGTTAGCTGGAACTCTGCTTACAAGTCACACATTTCTGTAGAATGCTGCAAACAAGACTTCAGTAATAGTGTTAAATGGAGCTTTTCACCCTGGGCCTGTATGTTGCCGAAAAAAGAGGCGCTGCCAGTCAGACTGTTTTGGTCAACAAAGACAAATAAATAAATAAATTTGACACATGCACACATTGAGGCCATTGTAGCAAAAAAAAGTGCCAACCAATGGTTTCATTCCAAGGCAAACATCAAAGACTATCTGCTCTAATAAGCTTCCAGTGACTTGCCTTAGTTCAGGGATGGCCTGCAAATAAAGATGTTTAAAGACAAAAAAAGGGTGCATTTTGACTTTAACTAAGAAAATGAGAATAAAAGCTTTCGCCATCCATCACATGCATACCCATATGGTTCAGCATCCTATGTAATGAAATACTGTTAAATATATGTTTGATGCGTCGGTTTCATATGGTATTACATGCTGTACTGTAGTTATGTAATCGTTTTGTAAATTATTTTAACATATATTTGATGAGTATGCGTACCATAATTTATAATATATTAAATAGTAAGCTGTGTTTAATAACATAGCTGTCATTGTCATGTTGGTGTGAATGACCTGGGCATTTTCTCTTCGCATGAAAAGAGACATGGGAGGAGCTCGATCTTGTATCCCAGTGATGACCCCTAACCCTGGTAACTTTCTCTTGAATGATACTACGAATTACAAGGACAAAATGATTGACTACAACAATTGGCTAAGCTTCTGGTGTCATTCTAAGGAGATCCAGTATTTGGCATCTGTAGCAGGCGACATGATCAGCAGTCCGATGCTTTGCCGGAATGGCCTGCCATGTGCCAGGATTCGGATAATGGCTAAGGCTCTTACTTACCTATAATTCTGCAAAACCAAGAGTTCAAATGACCGTTACCACCTAACAGGTACAAACAAACCAAATCTGAGAGGGTATGCTACTCAATGCTAGAAGTCAACCTCAATCCACTCACTCGAGGGCACTCGCTTAAAATGGAGAACATTGACATCTGTTAAGTGACAGGACTACTGGTTAAAGCTCCAGGGGCACCCCTGCATTACCAGGCTTCAATTCATACCACACCTTTGGCCACCTAACCCAGAAAGAAACTAAAGGAGGTGTCCATATTCATTAAGGATATCCACACTCAAGCTGTTGCACAGCATAATGCATCCGAGATTATCCAAGTACAACTAACTCTGGGCAAGACCGCAATCCAAATTGTAGCTTGCTACAAACCCCCCCACCATGCCCCAGGATTCACACTCCTCATTTCTTGATACACTGGAAAGTATTAGGGAACCCAACACCCTAATAATGGGCGATTTCAACTACCCCACCATTAACTGGGAAAACTATTCATGTACCAACTCTTTTGCTCAACAGAATTCATAAATTCCAACGCCTTGATCAACTTTTTCACCCCACCAGGGGCAGCAATATCCTAGACCTGGTCATTACCAACATGGGAAACCGTGTTCCACACCAGAGGTCAATTCCTCGTTTGGGCAGATCCACCACAAGCTAATCAGCCTAGACATCCACATCCCACCCCACCCCAATTAGGGGAAAACCATGGTAAAAAACTTCTCCAAAGCCAACTTCACACTTCTTAAGACAGAAGTAGCAAATTTCATGACACCCATGCAGACGGACAATAGAGGTATGACTGCCAAATCCTACACAAATGCACTTTATAAGCACTTTCATGAGTGCATGGATCATGCTATCCCTAATAGAACCAAGATGTTATCCTCCAAAAAAGGAAGCCATTCTGGTTGTCCTCTGCCATAAACAAACTCTACAACAGAAGAAAGAAACTGTTGCAAAAAAGAGTAAAATCCCATGACTGGAGGAACTCCCTGGTCAACCTCAGAAAGGGCTGAGATCCCTCATAAAATCCTCCAAAGCTAGTTATAAAAACAAAATTGCCACTGCTAAAGACAACCATAAAGCATTCTATAGCTATGTCAAGAATCTAAATGGGAACACTCAGATCTGCTCTGAGTTACAGTACAATGGCAATAAATATACAGAACCAACTGATATTGCCAACTTTGCAAAGTTCAGTGCTAACTTTACCCTTTCACCCCTAGAGGGCCCATCTCTATACTGGAAGAATGCAAAGTCCCTATAAGGGGCTACAGGAAAAAACACACTCCCCAAAGCCAAGAACACAGCATTCATGGGACCTGACAATATCCCAGGCTGCTCTCCCGAACTACAGAATGAACTGGCACCCTGCCTAAGTACCATGTTCAATCATAGCCTCACCTCAGGCTTTGTACCCACTGAATGGCTCACCGCAATGGTTATCCCACTCCACAAAGGGGGTGCCAACCCGGGCCCCGGGAAATACCGCCCCATTAGACTGATGAGCCTGGTCTGCAAGGCCATGGAAGATCATTTGGGAAATCTAAACAAAGACATTGGTAATCTCCAAACTCTGGACCCTACCCAGTTTGGATTTGTAAAAGGCAGATCATGTCTCCTAAACCTGATTGACTTCTTTGAAGCAGTCACCAAAGCCATAGATGAGGGTAAAATGGTTCACACAGCTTATCTAGATCTCAAGGCTTTACACCATCCCCACTCTGGAATTATAGATAAGCTCACTAAACTAGGTATAAATCCCTATGTCACAAGATGGTTGCCAACTGGCTCATGGACAGAACCCACACTGTGAAAGTGGGGTTCCAAATCGACATCAGACCAGTGACAAGTGGAGTACCACAGGGTTCAGTCCTGGGTCCTCTCCTGTTTGGTATCTACTCTTTAGGTGCAGGCCAACACGGAAGGTCTTTGGCTAACAAAGTATGCAGATGACTGCAAACTAGGAGCCATAATTGAAACTCCTAATGATGTGGACAAACTACAAAAGGGCCTCACTGAGACAGATACCTGGTGTCAAAGCCATGGCCTGAAGCTCAATGCCAAAAAGTGTATTGTCATCCCCTTTGGTAAAAACTCTGTACCCATGAACTACCACATAGCTGGTAGTCTACTTAATGCCGTAAATGTGATAAGAGACCTTGGGACACAGGTGGACAGTAGTCTCTCCTTTGATAATCACATCTCCACAGTGGTCAGGAAATCCTTCTACGTGGCTAATCTAATCACAAAAGGATTAACATCCAGAAAAAAAGATGTCATTGTTCCCCTCTACTCATCACACTTTAGACCCATTATAGAGTACAACGCCCCTTTTGGTATGTACCTCACAAGACATCTACAACAACTGGAAAGACCACAGAAATACCTCACAAAGAGGATTACTGGCCTCAAACAGATGCCCTATGCAGACCGTCTCAAAAACTACAGTTTACTCAGAATCGCCTACTCAGGGGCGATCTCTGCCTAATATACAAAGCTTTGTCAAACCCAGAGCTGTTGGACATGCTCCACTTAAAGAAATCCCAATCCCTCCGAGATACATGCTTTAGGGACCTAAACCTTGTCACCACAATAAACAGAACATGCTGGAGGGATAGATTCCTGTCCCAGAGACTTCCCATACTCTGGAACAGACTACCTATCTATGTCAAACAGAGCTCCTTATTAGCACTCTTCAAGAAAAATCTTGATGATTGGATGGGAAATGGGAAATTCACCCCGGGGATCACTTCTGTGGCTCTGCTCGACAGGGGCACAGGAAAATAATTTTCTTGGGTGGCGAAAGCCATGGTACATTTTTTGGCTAGGCTTGTATGGGCCCTAGGGTCGATAGCCTAGTACCTACCTATGAACCTATGAACCTATGAACTATAATGTTTGAATTTATCTTCAGTCTTTGAATTATGTACACTACTTTAGGTTTTCTAATCAGTCAATCAAATTATTAAAATTTATAGGGTTTAGTTTTATTCTGAAGGGTCAGAGTTACAACTTTTTTTCTGAACATGTTCACACTCTGAAGCTAATCTGTTTTAATGTACAAATTTGGAATAGAAGAGCTTTGTTCTGGTTTGTTGCAAGTTCACATTCTGTATATCTTAATGTAGCATTTGTGCAGAGTCATCAGAATCTTTGTAATTTGTGTTAAGATGGTAAAGATGCTTTCTGAAGGACATCTGGGGAGGTTTCCACTTTTGGAAATGTCTGTGATTTCTTCTATAGATATGTGAATCAATATATTTCCCTTTTAGAATGTGTCATCTTTGTGTACTTAATTGTTTGCATATTATTTTTTAAATATTTTAGAATATGTTGTGCTTCCGTGTACTTTTTAGTAGTGGAGGTTTTTTGGGCTTTTTTAAAACAACCCCAAAT
>NC_056751.1:529806265-529863047 GCF_019279795.1 Protopterus annectens | reverse complement strand
AGGTGTGCCTTTGTAAGTGTGGTGCGAATGTTATGCATTATGAAATGGAGAAATTAAGAGCAAAATTTTGCTCAGTGACGTCCCTAGCAATTTCATCACTGCTTGATTCAGACATATACATTCCCTTGTGTTTGTCAGTACTATGTTTCAGTGCATTGTTTTGGAGTGTGGTATCACTGCTACAGCTGCTGGTACTCTTTCTGTACAAGTATATGCTTCTCCAGGAGTCTGTTGCTGAGAGGATGAGAAACACCCTACAAATATACAACTAAGACAAACTACATAAAGCAATAGTAAGAAAGTACTAGGTCACATCAGAGGCTTGGGAGGTCATTGTTAAGAAACTGAGAATTGTTGTAAAATTTATCATTAAATACCATAAGTTCAGGTTATACTATAAGAGAATAACTATGTAAAGATAACCATGTCAGCAGCCAAAATGCATTACAAGTTGAATATTTTACTGTGCACATTTTAAAATGGATAGACTAGCCTAAACTCTGGACTGATGAGTTTGCTTTTTTATTTTTGGGAATTGCTATTCAGAAGTGAAGAGACATACAAGGGAACAGTTTTAGTGGCACACCAGGCTATTTTAATATATCTTTTTTCATGCAAAGCTGACTAAATAGTTGAACCTAGTAAAGCTGGAAATGTGAGACTGTAGCCGACTGACGGAAGGATGGGAGGAGTAACCTGGCCAGGAACTGAAACTTGCAAAACTGCTCCTTGTGAAAAGTCTTTTTTATCTCAGTAATTTGTTGACACTTTTGCAGGTTTCTTTCAGTGAATGTGTAGTACATCAGTAGGAACAACATTTGTAAAACTCATTGCATACCAGTCAATGACACATGAGCTGCAGACTCTCAAACTTGGCAGTTTTTTTCAGGAGTTCCATTGTAAGTGAATGGAAGTCTAGTCTGACAACAAATGGTAGGGCTATTTGTCCTCACAGTCTGCATTATAGGACAGATTTAGCTTTCCAAAGGAATCACCATGTCTGCCCCCATGAGGGCAGACAAGAGTAAAAACAAAATAAAATTAGGAATGAGTACTTATTTTGCTGAAGGCAGCTTTGGGAGGTGTAGTAAATCATGGCAAGATAAAAAATATATGTTTTCTTCATCATTTGCCCGTAGTGGTCCTTTAAGTCACAGGCCATATTTAAGTCCCTGGAACAGGTAGCACTAGACCCATTTGATTTATGGATATGCAGTAAATTCATTAGGTTTGGGTATTGGGTTGCTCTGCAGGCCAGGCACAAGTCTCCTCTAAGAAATGTATACAATATGTATACAATATGGAGTATAGTGGCAGAGACTTTAGTTGATCTGTGTAAGGCACATGCTGGAGCCCCTTGATCTTCTTTGTTAAAAACCTATAAGGTCTCTCTAACTTAAACACCATGTTCAATAACAGCCTTGCATCAGGCTTTGTGCCCACTGAATGGCGCACAGCAACAGTTATCCCACTCCAAAAGGGGGAGCAACCACTGATCCCAGGAACTATCGACCTATTAGCCTGACGAGCCTGGTCTGCAAAGCCATGGAATGTATCATCATGGAATTCATAAACAAAGACATTGGTAACCTCCAAACTCTGGATCCCACCCAGTTCAGGTTTGTGAAAGGCAGATTATGCCTCCTGAACCTGATCGACTTCTTTGAGGCAGTCACCAAAGCTGTAAATGAGGGTAAGGTGGTTCACACAGCCTATCTTGACCTCGCCAAGGCTTTCAACACCATCCCCCATTCTGGAATTATAGCTAAGCTCACTAAACTAGGTATAAATCCCTACGTCACAAGATGAGTTGCCAACTGGCTCACTGACAGAACCCACACTGTAAAAGTTGCAGAGTCCAAATCTGACATCAAAGCAGTGACAAGTGGAGTACCACAGGGTTCCATCCTGGGACCTCTCCTGTTTGGTATCTACTTCTTTGAAGTACAGGCTAACACAGAAGGCCTCTGGCTGATGAAGTTCACAGATGACTGCAAACTAGGAGCCATAGTCAAGTCACCAAATGATGTGGACATCCTACAGAAGGGCCTCACTGAGACAGGTGCCTGGTATCAGAGCCATGGCCTCAAGCTCAATGCCAAAAGGTGCAGTGTCATCCCCTTTCGTAAAAAGTCTGTACCCATGAACTACCACATAGGCAGCAATCTACTTAACACCGAATGCGTGATAAGAGACCTTGGGACCCAGGTGGACAGTAGTCTCTCCTTTGATAGTCATATTGCCACAGTAGTCAGGAAGTCCTTCTACATGGCACACCTCATCATAAAAGGGTTATCATCTAGGAAAAAAGAGGTCGTTGTTCCCCTCTACTCGTCACTCATTAGACCCATTATAGAGTACAACGCCCTTTTGTAATATACCTCACAAGACATCTGCAGCAGCTGGAAAGGCCACAGAAGTACCTCACAAAGAGGATTACTGGCCTCAAACAAATGTCCTACACTGACTGCCTCAAAAAACTCCAGCTTTACTCGTTAGCATATCGCCTACTCCGAGGTGATCTCTGCCTTACATATAAAGCTATGTCAAACCTAAAGCTGTTGGACATGCTACACCTAAAGAAATCCCAATCCCTCTGAGCTACATGCTCTAGGGACCTAAACCTTGTCACTGCAATAAACAGGACATGCTGGAGGGATAGATTCCTGTCCCAGAGACTTCCCATACTCTGGAACAGGCTACCCATCTATGTCAAGCAAATTTCTTCATTAGCACTCTTCAAAGATGGGAAATAGAAAATACACCCCAGTGATGACTTCTGTGTCTCTGCTCGACAGTGGCACAGGAAAATAACTTTCTTGGGTGGCGTAAGCCAGGGAACCTTGTTGGCTAGGCTTATGTAGGCCCTTGGGCCGATAGCCTAGTACCTACCTATGAAACTATAAACCTAATTGCTGCAGGTGCTTGGTATGGTACCTGCCAAATGGAGCATTCTACTCAATTATGGCCAGATAAGTGCCGAGTATAGGGGGTTATAACTTCTTTTGCTCTCAATGTAATGCCAATACTGATCAAGTGTGCTAAATAGAAAGCTTTCCTTACTAAAGTAGGCACATGGTGGTCAAAGTTAAGGTTGCAGTCAACTTGTGTCAACGTGAGGGGACATTGTTTGCACCAAAGGGAATGATAATGCATTTCTTTGCATTAAGTTTGAGACCATGACTAATACATGACTAATACACCAATCGTTGGTCTGTGTGAGACTCTCCTGGTGTGCACTGACATCATCTGGGGATTCAATGATTGCACCTGGTTTGCAGTCATCTGCAAACTTAGTCAGCCACAACCCCTTAGTTTTGACCTGAACTTCTGAGAAGAATATACCAAACAGTAGGGTTCCCAGCACTGACCCCTGTGGCACCCTACTGGTAACAGGTCTGCTGGTTAATGTAGAGTCACCCACTTTGATAGTGTGTGCCCAGTTTGTGAGCCAGTTTGCAATGCATCTTACAACGAAGGAGTTTACATTCAGTTTGCTAAGTTTATCGATAATGCTTGAATGTGGAATTGTGTTGAAAGCCTTTTCCAGGCTGAGATATGTGTGCACAGATTTGCCCATGTCAATGACCTTGGTCACATTTTCAAAGAAATCCACCAGATTTAACAGGCAGGAGTTGCCCTTCATGAAGCCAAATTGCATAGGATCCAGGGTTTTGAGGTCACTTATGTCTTTATTTATGAGGTCCGTAATGATGCGTTCTATGGCCTTACAGATGAGGCTGTTCAGGCTTATGGGTCTGTAACTCCCTGAGTCTGTTGCTAGGGCACCTTTGTTGAGGAGAATAACTGCTGCTATTCTCCATTGTGCAGTAGCAAAGCCTTTTGTTAGGCTATGATTGAAAAGGGTAATTAGTAGTGATGCTACTCCATGTTTTATCCTGTTTAGGAGACATCCTGGGATGTTGTCTGGTCTCATAGTGGCAGTGCTTTTTGCCTTGGACAAGGCTTTGAGGACGTGCTCTTCAGATATGTAGAGTGTGGGGAGTTTGGGGGAAGGTTTGTTGTAAGTTAGGAGGGATAAGGGAGTGCAATTTTCACCAAACCTATCCGCTAGCAGGTTTGCTATCTCTGTGAGGTCAGTATGCATATCATTGGCCACTAGTTTTGCACATGCTTGGGTTCTACCCTTTAGGTTATTTACATAGGTATAAAAGGCCTTATGGTTATCCTTCACTGTGCTTGCTAAGTTTCTCTCAAAAGAGCCCTTGAAGGATTTGACATGTTGTCTTATTTGCTTGTTGAGGCTGAATACGTTGCTTTTCCATTGTTGTGGCCTTGCCTTTGTTTTCTTGGACAGGAACATTTTGCATTTATTGTAAAATTTATTGATGCTGAATGTCCTCCATGGCAGCTTGTTTTTACTTGGGGCTCTAACTTTGATTCTTTCTGGTATGGCTGAGTTTATACACTTATGCAAGTGATTGTACAGGGCTTTAGTGCAAGCTTCTGCATAGTTACCACTTCCAGCTTGGGGTGGGACTTAGAATGCATTTATACATTCACCTAGGTGGGTATAGTTTGTCTTGGTGAAGTTTTTTAGTCTGATTTCACTCTTTGTGAGTTCTGATGTTAGTGCCAGCTTGAAGGTGACTGATTAGTGGTTAGTTTTAACTAATGAGGGTCCAACAGTTGTGGCAGTGCATCTGTTTGACATGTTGGTGAGGACCAGATCCAGAATGTTTGCTCCCCTTGTTGGGCATTGGACAATTTTTGCAGGGCATTTGAATTAACAAAGCCAAGGAAATTTTGTGATGGCATGTTAGGACTAGCATAGGTTTCACATTTGACGGTGGGATAATTGAAATCCCCCATAACCAGTGCATTCAGTAACATTTGTATTGTCTCCAGTTTTTGGTCAAGTAGGATTTGTGGGCATCATGATCCATGCAGGAGGATCTATAACTTGACTATGACTTGAATGGGGGGCGTCTTACCCACCGTAACCTGAACCTGGAGTAACTTCATGTAGTTGTCCAGTCTAACTAGATGGGAGGTGAATTTATCTCTAATACAGATTGAACTACCACCAGTGATATACATAGAAGGAATTTTATTTTATTGTCCTTATCCAATACTAAGTTCATAAGACAAATAGCATGTTATTATAACAAGGATCTGTTGATTGTGCAAAGCAAAACATTGACAGTAAGCAAATATATATTCAGGCATGTAAGACTGGATTTTCCATTGCATCACTTATCTACAATGCCTAACAGTACTTTCAAATCCTATGGTAGTGAAACAAGTCTAGACCTTGTTTTAGCTTTCTGCTCTGAGATGTTTACATTATCTGCATGTATCTATATGCCAATAACTTTTTACTTCCTCTCTCCACTGTTAAACATGCTAAAATCTCTCAGTTCCGCTTTACCATATCATACATAGATTGTCATATTCAGCTGCATTTTTGTATGTTTCCTTGCTATGACACCATCAGTTGTCTGACTAATGTACATTACATGTTCCAGTGTCATTTATACTGTCCTTATACACCACCACCACCATCATCATCATCTCTTTTACTGTATGTCCTTCACTGCATAGTTCATTTACCTATCTTCTTTGACTACTGATAAAACTGGTACAATATATCATTCTTGTGCTCAGTTGATTGGACCCACCGGGGAAACTCTGAACTCAGTTTTCCTTTATCCCTTCTTTTGCCAGCCTCAGTGCACTTGATATTCTAAGACAGGTTAGTAACTACCCAAGCAAATTAAGATAACAAAAAACAAACTCAAATAACCACTTAAAGGCAATTGGAACACGAAGAACAAAAAAACAAGTGAGTAAATAAACGTTTTTATCTTTTGAACAGGTAAGAGTACAAGGGGGAGTGTGGACATCTACTACACAGTCCCTTATACTAAGTGTAATGCTCTGCCCTGTCAGAATAGGCTTATATATACCTGCTCTCCTTTTATTTTGAACCTCATCAATGGTGTCCAAAATCAAAACTTCAGGGTATCCTCTCTTCAAAAACATACCCTTAAGTACCTCACATTCCTCGAAAAATCTGTCATCCTCTGTCACCATCCAGGCAGCGCAAACCATTTGGCCCTTTACCACAGATTTCTTTCTGGTACTGGGGATGAGCACTCGTGTAATGCAGCATAGTATTAGAGTAAGTTTCCTTGCAATAAATACTAGCCACAAAATGCCTATTAACAACATCCTTCCTCAATTCTACATCTAAATAAACTATTCTTTTGTCAGCAAACGTGTGTGTGAATTTCAGAAAGGCAGTACTGTTGTTAATTTCTTCCAAAAAACTATCTACCCCCAATTTGTCCCCATCAAATAAGATGAAGACATCATCTAAAAATCTAGTATAGAACTTAACTTTGGTTAGGGTTTCAGGTACATTCATTACATACTGGTGTTCCCATTGGGCCATTACCAAATTAGAAAAACTGGCCCCACATGGAGAACCCATAGCCACCCCCACCTTTTGCAGGTAGCTGTCATTGTCAAACATCACAAAGTTATTAGCTAAAATGATGTCTAGGAGTTCCTGTACCAAATTCACTTCATTGTTATCTGCCTCATGGGACAACATCCGTTCCACTACCCAATCAATGCCTAAACTGTGGGGTATTGAAAAATATAAGTCAGTGACATTGAGAGTTAAAAATCTTATGTTATCCTGATATGGACAGTGTTCAATAGCTGCTAAAAAGGACCACAAGTCTTTACATATCTGGGTCTCTTTTTTTACGTACTTTTTTAATATACTGTCAACTAGTTTATACTAGCATAGGTGATGGAAGACCTAGCATATACCAAAGCTCTCATTGGAGGGTTTGTGGTACTTTTATGCAACTTGGGCAATCCAAATAAGGTAGGGATTTTAGGCAAAGCCACTAATAGGTAATTCAACATTTATCTATAGTTCCTTCTAAAAATAAGTCATTCAAACAACCATTGATATGTTTGTAAGCAATGTTCAATTCATTAATACTAGATGCTTCATAAGTATTACCACCTAATACACTCTTCATATTCTCATTATAATGTTCGATATCCATTAAAACCAAACCCCCACCCTTATCTTGTTTTAACACCCGCACTGGTAGCGATTTAAATGCATGCAGTGCCTCAATTTCCACCTCGGACATATTAGAAACACTGTAATTAGATTGGTTTCTACATAAATTCCTAATGTCCATTTCACACAAATATTCAAACAACGACAATAACAGGTGTGTGGGGGGATTGAACATACTAGGCACCCTCATGTTACTGTTTACAGCATCATTTCTTCCTTAAAGTAGAGTCAAATTCATTCTTCGTATGAACAATATGAGATCAATTAAAGTCCTAGGTAGATCAAAATGCTGGGCTGTAACGAAAGTCAGACCTTTAGAGAAAAGGCCACGCAATTCTACACTAATGGTGTGGCTAGAAAATTTGTATATTTTGAAATCACCATTCTTATTGAACATACTTCTCAAATGGTTACCGTTTATCTCTTCATTCTGCTGGTTTCTTTTTTGTTGTTGTTGCAATTGTTCTGCCCTCTCATATTGTAATGTTTCTGGTGATTCCGGCCTCTGTTGGAAAAAATACTCTGTTCACAACCTCTAGGGTTGTCAGAGTGTTCAGAAGACACATTTATGTTGGATAATAACTGGCAATCTTCTTCTCTTACATGACCTCCTGAATTAACAGGTGTTGCACTCTCCAATGTAAAACCATGTCTCATGCTGCGTGCATTAATATTATTACATTAAGAAGGTGCTTGTCGTTGCCCTGTAAAACTCCTTTCTTGTGAAGAGGGAGGAGCTGCGTAAGCGACGTGATTTTTGTATGCTATAATATCCCTCTTCAATTTCTTTAACTTGTTCTCAGAATTTTTACTTAGATGTTGATTAATAGTATTAAGCATTCTGGTGTAATCAAACTGGTAATGCGTGAAGTCTTCATGTAATTTAATGTTATGGTCCAGTTCAGCTATCTCAGCAATTAAACTGTCCACTGTCAGTTGGTAATGTTTGCTCATTGACAAACACAGGTTTGAGCTAATGCAGTTAAACAGGTTCAATAAATCTGAATGAAATTCAGACTCTGCCACTAACCCTGAATGGTATTACCAGGAATGTAGTCCTTTGGGAATCACCCCTGCTTTTTTTGCATTCATCAAAATAGCTAATCTCCAGTTGTAATTTTTTCGCTCTCAATAACTTTTGATCCAATAATTTCAATTGATTCACCAAAGAGATGCTTCCTACAGCCAGTTGCTCTCTAAATGCCACCCCAGAAGATTTTACAAGTGACGGCTGCTCTTTGAGCCAAGAGGTGACATCGGGCAATTCAATAAGTCTCGGGGAAGACGGTAGTGTCACTGGTGTAGTTGAAGGCGGTAAAGCCATAGTAGGAACTTGCTTACGTAATACTCCACTCTCCTTAACAGAATTATTAGGTCCAATGTGGCAAACGTTCTTGGTACATGCCATTGCTTCACTCTCCCTGCAATCACCGTGTGTTTGAGATAAGGTATCCAATCTAACGGTTAAGTCCCCTAATCTGTCATTCATTGCGTTTATCAATGCAGTTAAATTGCAGGAGTCATCAGACTCCATTTGTGTGGAAGCAGACAAAGGTACAAGAGAGTTAAGAAATGAGTTCTCAATGTTTCCAGTGGCCATACACAACAGACCAAGCAAACTAAGCTAACGAAAAACAAACTCAGATAACCACGTAAAGGCAACTGGAACACGAAGAACAAAAAAACTGGATCTCTTTCTATACGTACTTTTAAGTTAAGTTCTATACTAGATTTTTAGATGATGTCTTTGTCTTATTTGACAGGGACAAATTAGAGGTAGATAGTTGTTTGGAAGGAATTAACAACAGTACTGCCTTTTTGAAATGCACACACACGTTTGCTGATGAAAAAATAGGTTTTTTAGATGTAGAATTGAGGAAGGATGTTGTTAATAGGCGTTTTGTGGCTAGTATTTATCATAAGGAAACTTACTCTAATACTATGCTAGATTACATGAGTGCTCATCCTCAGTATCAGAAAAAATCTGTGGTAAAGGGCCAAATGGTTCGCGCTGCCCAGATGGTGACAGAGGATGACAGATTTTTCGAGAAATGTGAGGTACTTAAGGGTATGTTTTTGAAGAGAGGATACCCTGAAGTTTTGATTTTGGACACCATTGATGAGGTCCAAAATAAAAGGAGAGCAGGTATATATAAGCCTATTCTGACAGGGCAGAGCAGTACACTTAGTATAAGAGACTGTGTAATAGATGTCTACACTCCCCCTTGTACTGTTACTTGTTCAGAAGATGAAAACGTTTATTTACGCACTTGTTTTTTTGTTCTTCATGTTCCAGTTGCCTTTATGTGGTTATACAGGTTAGTAACTACATAACACTCACCAACAAACAACAAATACTGGACCAACATGACCTGATTTGTGAGAGGTATAATTATCTGTATAACCCAAACACAAAAATAAAGAAAAACTTGTGAGGCTGTAGACAAATTAAAAATAAACCTCAATCAGAGTCACAAATCTCAGTGAGTCACCAGGTTGCAGAATACAAACCCCCCACTGCCACCAAGTCTGTACTTCCAAGAGGAAATGTCTCAGAGGTTGGTGACTTAACCATCAGGTACACTGACTGTACACTCATTAAGCTGGGCAAAGAAAAGATGGTAGCTAACATTTTAGTGCCAGGAATGGTGGTATCACAGACAACCTACAGTCCACAAACAGAGTGTATACATGACTAGAATTTGCTGGGAGATCATTAATTAGTCAGTAACAAGAGGTATTCAGCCTAGAAGAGCATGCAGAAATATATGTTAGAGAACCCTATGCATGTGTCAGATGCAGGCAAAACAATAGTACTGAGATAAATCTTACTCTCCTCCAGAATTTTGACCAGATAACAAACAGAAGATAAATGGCTTTAACAATCAGTTAATTATCTGCTGTAATTACAAGGAGATCAGGTATGTTTCAGCTCAGTATGAGATGAATCACAAATTTGATCTATCAACCATTTTCCAATGGCTTCTACATATTGGCCACAGCACTTCTTGCCCCACATAGTGCCTTCTCTAGGCAGTGCCCACTTTCTGGACATTCCAACATTACAAAAGGATTGGAGTAAATTCTAACCTGAACCACATCAAAGTTATTCTGCTCAATGCCAGATGTCTTATCGATAAACCGACCGATCCTGAGAGTCTCCTACAACTTGAACATGTTGATTAATAATTCAGTGGTACTGAGGATGTTAGTGGATGATGAAAGCGCTTAACCATAGATTTTAACTTCGGCAATAAAGGTTCCCTGTGAGTTTTGGGCTACCTGGTCATTTTTTATTATTAATTTCAGAGCTATTTTATTTGTTTATAGAAAAAAAAATCACAATAATAGCATAATAGCATAACCGTTTAACTATTCAGTGAAAACTGTTGTAGCCCAACAGTTGCATTACTGGTACATTCTAAGTTTATTTAGCATTTCCTTCTGTTGAAAGAATAGATGTGAAGAAATATTTCAGCAAGGCTAAATAATATCAGTAAATTCAAGCAATCAGTTAAACTCCATGTTCAATTACTATTCTTTTCTATGGCACCAGGTGGAAATCCTAATGGAAGTTATTCATGGGAATGCGTTTTATTATTTCATTTAATTCAGAAGTAATATAATAGTTTGCCTCATTTTTCACAAGTAAAAATTGTTATAAATGATTTTTTATGCTTTTGTTCTGGAGAACCTCATTAAGAATAAATATCTGGCTAATTATATAACAGCATGTCAACTGCAATGGAATTAATGTACTCCCATGTATTGTACAAATCACACTCATCTCCAATTTCTTAGATGTGTCTAGTTGTACAAACTGTGACTGAAGTATTTGATGAGAAACTGTCAGAAAATCTCAAGGTTGCCTAGTGTTAAGAGATAGTGTAATTACTGATGACAGGAACAGTTACAACACCAATGTTAATACATTTTATAGTGCTAATAATGATACAGAATGAAAGGATACTGTACATACTGTAAAAGTCACTTCCCCAGATTTAATAAAATACATGTAGGCATAGTGTGCAGTCTATATGGAAGGTACTGTGGCCATGTATGTGGCTCCCCCTTGGTAGCGTGCAATGCATAATAATGAAGGCGCATTATTGAGGGGGAGCCATGTAACACAGTTACTGAATCAGTGTAGGGAGTGTGTTACTATGTCTGGACATGAGTAACACACCCCCTCCTCTGTCAAGGTGCAGCAAATCAATGTATAGATATGTCCAGAAAAACATAAATAAAATGAAAAATTGTTTCAGCTAAGAAAAATAAAAAACAATCCAAGAAGACATCTTGAGTTTGAGATGAAAGCTCTCATGATTGTGTGATTTTAACTGTTTTTAAATAAATTTTTGGCACCTTACAGCAGTGGTTGGATTGGATTTTATTTGTCTTGATGTATAGATATGTATTCATTTTTTTTTTTTTTATTATTTTTTTTTTATGTTTGTGCGGCGTGGTGCACTGACAATGGACACATGGTGCCAGACATCTAAAAATAGAAACCAAATACATTTAATTATGAAGGCAAAGGTCCAGTTTAAGCATAGTTGACCAGGTTTGTGCAGCATGGCATGATGATCAGCAGAGTGTAAACGTAGGTGAGAGATATATGCAAAAGCATAGCAGCCTTCTACACATCCACCTAGCCAAATGGTTAGAGTAATAGCCTTATGTACAATAGGTGCAGGGTTTGAGTACACAGAAGGAATATTAAGCATTCATTTTCCAATTACAGATTATGCCATTTATTTTTAAATCCTGATGTGCTTCACTCAGCTAAGCTCCACTAAGCCCTGCTAAACCATGCCCAGCACTGCTGAAACAAGATCCATTTTAGCACCACTTGGAACTGCACACTTCCGCTTAGCTGGCTTGCGTACTGCTAAGCATTGTCAGTTTAAGCACTGCTGAGTTCAGCTCAGCTGGATTTTGCACTGCTAAGCATTGCTAAGTATTGGCAGTTTAAGCACTGCTCAGCTCAGCTAAGCTGGTTTGCATGGTGCCAAGCACAGTGCCGCATTTTTAAAAATGGCCCAATGGTGTGTAAGGGTGGGAAAACAGGCTATATTAGGAACAACAGGAGGGACTACAGCATAACGAGTTTGAGTTTGAACTGTGCAGGAACTATGGCAGATGGAGGAGAGGGTACACACTTCCAGGTGCAGTGGTGAGGCATTCTATTGTCCAAGGTCATGGTTGGATTCCTAGTGAAAGACCATGAACACTGGCTGCTGCAGAGCCAGTTCCAAGGCTCAGAGTATAAGGCAGAGGCCTGGGACAAGCTGGCATGTGATCTCACCAATGTTACAGGTATCTCCTGCACAGGTGAGCAGGTCCATCATCACTATGATGATCTGAAATGTCAGAAGGGGGGACTTCTGGACACTTGGGTCCAGGATGCTCAGGATCGGAATGCCTTACAAGTTTGTAAGTACTGTTACCATTGTTCTACCAGTACCTACTCTGAATATGTGATAGACAAGTATGCATAATTGTGTGCTTCTCTCCTACAGTTGCAGAGTAGAGAGCTTGCAACCTAGAGGCCCATGCAAGTCAACTGGCCAAGTTGTGCTGTGAGTGTGGTGAGTACAGAGTCATTTTTAATCTATAGTCAAATACACAAGATAGAGTAATTCATTAACTGCCAGTAGGTGCATACAGTACATATTTGTATATTGCAATGAGTGTGGATGTAGCCTGTACTGCAATAACTGACTATTGGCAACTATAGTGCAATAAAGATTGAAGCATTACTCTTCATAATGTTAATGAAATAAAGTTTTACTGCAATAATTGTGGAATTACAGCTGTATTGCAACACCTGCATTATATCAACTGCTGTGCAATAAAGACTCAAACATATAGCAATAACTGCATTATGGTACCCTTAAGAAAGCTGTGCTGTGCAGTGTGTGTGTGTAAGTCGGGCTGTTGTTCATAAAATCGAGTATGCCATCTGCTGTGAAATAAAAACACAATGAATACCACTAACTGACTCAAGGTTTACCTAAGAAAAAGTGTTATACTAAATTGTAAATTTACACCAGTACTACAAGATATATGCATCATGACATTTGTTCTGCACTAACATTTGAAGCAATACCAGGAACATCCAAGTTATATTGTGTATATTAGGATTGTCACGTGTTAACCATTGCATTTCAGTTATATGCATTCCTGCTTTGAGGTACGGTGCTGCAGGCAAGTATGAAATTGTAATAGCTGTAGACTACAAATATACTAGCTGCAACTGCATATGGGTCAGGTAGCCAAATCAATACTCTGCTAAAGTTTGCACATGTCACGGCTATTTCCACCCACTAAGAGTTTATGGAGTACACCTGCATTCTTTGTACTAATGTACAGTTTTCCTAGTATCTATTTTATGCATGAATCTCATGCATGTGTTTTCAACTGTCACTGCAGTCTTGTATACAAGTGAACTACTATTACCAGGTTATATTTTGTTTCCAGGTGAGCTCTAGCAAATATCAGTCAGTCAATAGTAAGCAGTGGCTAAAATTCCCAAGCTAATACAATATATGATTTTATCAGTTTTGCATAAATCTACTGCTAATAACAAGTTATCAAACATTTATAGGGCAATTAAATGTGATTTAGATATACATTCAGATAATTATTGGAAATATTTTTCTTTAATTAATAATAATCCCCCTTCTGAGAAAGACAAATGTAATATTTTACAATCAGCAAGTATGACTACTTCTTCTTTAAAATGGAAATTATTCACATGGAGATTTTTAAATAGATCATTTATCACTCCTCATAATATAAGTATATTTTCTAAAAAGAATATAACATGTTGGAGATGTAATATTGAATTGAATGCTGACTGGTCTCATATGTTTTATAATTGCATATATTTAAGAAAATTTTGGGATGATATCAATAATTTGTTGCAAACAATTTTTACTGATAATTTCTTTATATCTAAATCAATTGTTTTATTTAATACTCCTGTTCCTGATTGTGTAAAAGAGAATAAGTACCCTTTGGTTTGGTCTATACTATCTATAGCTAGAAAAACAATCACTAAGAATTGGAAATCTAGTACAGCACCTACATTTTTGGAATTTAAAAATATACTTCTTGAAACGTGTAATTTGGAAATGTTAACTATTAAATCTAGATAATCTAGGAATACTACATTATATAATTCATGGAATATCATCTATGAACTTCTAGAAAAATAGTTTATTAATTTATGTAAACAGATGATTTTTATTAATCCTACAGCTACATTAAGAAACAAACATTTTTTTGCATGATGAACGTCTTTGTACATAGTTTAGTTATATTGGTTTATATATTAGAAAGTTTTTTTTTTAATTTCTTGTTTTTTTAACTTTAAAGAAAAAATGTTATAATTCCATGGAAATATTTGTTCATTTTAATAATTAAAAAAAATAGTAAGCAGTGGCTCAGTAGCTCAGTTTGTTAAATGATGTCTGTTGTACATTTTGTCACACACCGACCAGAGTTCAAATCCAGTGACAAGTACTAATAAATATTACTGAATCAGTTATGTATTGTTAACAGATGTTCTCCCTACAGGAATTACAGGTAAATGGGTGCAGTAGCCCTTATTATGGATTAATAATTTATGTGTTCAGATGTAACAGACTGTTACCAACATTAATCAGGAATGTGATAAGACAGCATAAAATAAAGGCAACAATACAATAGTAATAAAAGATAATACATAAATATAATGAATAATTTTGGTATGGCATGCCTAGTGGGTCTCTGAACATTTGCTGATGGTCTCTAACCCCATGCCTGCCAACGATACCATGATAGTTATTTACTCTCTGCACTATACACAATACATGTCTCTCAAGTGTCTAGCTGTCATGGACTGTAATCACTGTTGCCTAATGTCTCTGTCACAGATCTATTATTGACATGATTATGTCACTAGCACAGTCACGCTACATCAGTTCACAGTACACCTTGATAGGTATATTAGGTCCACCTGACATGTAATAGTCCTCTGCAGCTGTGTATCTGTAGGTATTACTGCTTGGCCCATACTGTCACATGTGGATAGACTGAGAGGTATGTACATGCTACAACAGCTTTAGGGCACTGTTATACATAAAGGAAGGCAGACCTGTAGAGTATATAACAGTACTGTTGCAAACTATATAGCCTATACTGGCAATAAAGGACCGTATCTCTCTCTCCCCCACCCCTTATCTTCATCATAATTTATTATTTTTATACATTGGTTATGGTTTACTAGTAGCATACATTGTTCTCTAAACGTTATGTTGGGCCTTGTGTTTTATTACTGTTATGTATTACAATGGTTGCATACTAACATATGTTGTTGAATTACCTATGTTGTCAGCCTTATGCCATAACTATTACTAGCATGCTGTTACTATACTGACTGTTATCTTACTTATTGTTGTGTTCCACATACTATCCATTGTTATGTTACTGAGTTATTTGCAATGTTCTGGCATGCTGTTATAACTAACTAAATGTTTTGTTCCTTACTAACCTATACACATTGAAATACCTCAACACCAGAGCTCGACTGGATAGGCTGGTCCTTGGTGATCCACCTACACTACCTCAGCCAGCCGTGGCACCAGGTCCCAGCACGTCTGGGGCCCAAGCCAATGGTGCCACCTCTGCTAGCCTTGCACCACCTATGGGTGGAACCACCTCAGGGGACAGTGCCCATTCCCCCCTGGGGGGAATTTCACCCAGGATCAGCTACCTGCAATGCCTGCTCCAGGTCTACTTCACGTTGTCATAAGCTGACAATATTGAGTCTGATATTGTCGGCACAACAATTTCGAAAGTGAAGAACATCATGCAAGTAAACAGAAATCTCCTCAATGTAGTACGGTCTCGGAGTTTGTATATTTAAGTAGGGGAGTGCAGGGGAGCTTGCCCCCTGCCTATGACCAGTTAGCTTTTTTAGGTTAACGTTATTCGATGTTTTACTTAATCGATCAATAAAGTTCGACCTTTATTGTTTCGATTAAGTAAACTTTCGATAACATGATATAGATGCCCTGCACCAGATTAAAGGCAGGCTCAACAAACTTTAGGGGCCTGGAGGTCCCAGTGCCCTTCCTCCAGCACAGCCACCTTCGGGTCAGTAAATGACCAGTGTTGACTGCCCATGGGTGTGGAGCTCAGACACACTGCTGCCATTGGGGACACATAGACCTCTGATTCCACAACACCCTCCTCATCCAAGGTGTTTTCCTTCTCATGTGTCTTTTCTGTCTTGTCTATCAGCAAATGCAACCTCTCCTACCCAACCTACCTTCCCACACATACCTATATCCCTTCCTCAACATTCCAATCTCGCCTTAAAACAGGGCTCCTGATTCACAAAAAAAAAATCTCCCCATACATAGTTCTCCATTTCATACATGATTCCACTGGACAAAACTAATTAGTACATTAATTAATGAGCACATTTATATTGCCTCAGCACTCTATCTGGGGTGTGAGGCTCCAAATTCCAAATTATGCAAAAAAACGTGCTCAGCTGTTGCTGTACAAGAAATGGAAAGCTATAGTCCTTTCTACACCCTTCATGCACAACTCTACCTGCCTTAAGTATGTTTCCCCCTGCTTGTCCCCATTTCATCACTTTCCTATCACCCCCTTTTTCTTTTCTTTTTTTTTTAAATTTAGCACAGGTTTAAGCTTCATGCAAACTCACTTAAAACTGCTTAAAAGTGCCTTAATCATCTTATGTGTTTCTCATGGTGTTAGGCACATTTGCAAAATAACATCCCCTGCTACATCTTGAACCCAGACTCCTGACTATTACAGCACAGTGCATTAGCCCACTTCGCCACTCACTTTTAAATTAAGACATGTTTCCAGCAACATATGCTGATTTCCACTGACACACTGCAAGTACATATAGTGGGAATGATGGGAGTGTACTTTCAACTGTGATGCAGACACTACACCAGTGCACAGTCATATATATAAAAATGGATGTATATGAGGCCTGGGGTAGTGGGTATATCTGTCAGCTGTACACACTGTTGCAGAATGTCTACAGTTTTGCCCCCTACATTTTGTACAGTTTCACAAAAACATATTTGTCTGTTAAAATACTGTCAAGGCATTAAAGATTGAGTTTTAAAAAATCATGACAGACATTTAAGTGTCACACCTCATACCCTTCACAATACACCTGCTAATGCAAATCCTGTGTCACAGACTGCATGCATTCACATATATCTTGCAAATGCACCTACTGCACCACCAACTTAGTAGATCAGTCTGTTAAATGCCTTGCATGTCATGCAGTTTGCCTTCTGCAGTCCTGTGTTCGAATCCAGTATGTTGCACTTCACTTAAATTCTCGGGAATATAGCAAATAATGACTATATCATGTCATTTTAACCAAAACAGGTTGCTACTAAAGAATTAACTGCTATCCATATTTGCAAGACAAAGGCATGTAGCTAGGTACACACTGCATGTATTCATATAGCCGACATATATGTCACCTAGTACTCTCTGATTAGCACTGTTACATAACACAAGTACCTTAAGATCATGCCTCAACTGGACTGTTATGGGTACCCTCACCCTGGCTCTGCTGTAATGATAGAGCTGACACTGCCCCCTCAGTGCCACATACAGCTTGCTGTCCTCCAAGGTGTTCACACTCCCCCTTAGGTTTCCTAAGCTGCATCAGCAGCTGCAGCCTGCAACATATGCAGCTGTATGTTAAGCTACCTGCTTCGGGCCTAACATACCTCACAACCCCCTAAAACAAGGGATCCAGACAATACCCATACATAAAGGGATGGGGGCAAAGGTTGGGTGACAGGGACATGTTTCACAGTTTGGCCCTACAGACATAGTCAGCTGATAGATGAGCAGCTACTGCAGCAGCATGCATATTCTAATGGGTATGATGTCTGACACTGACATGTCTCTTCCCCCTTTACTGATCACAACCCACAATGTTTAACACTGAACTGACAGACAAACACAATGTCATATGACAATGGCCAAACATAGCATGCAAAACTGTGGACATACCTCATAAATCTCAACAGTGGACAGTATTTGTACCTACACTCTGTGATGCTGTAGTCCCCACTCCTCAGTAGTGTCCATCTCAATGCCTAAGAAAGGGGCTAAGGCCTACATGAAGACCTTAAATATTGCAATGTGGGCCATGTTATTAGCTAATGAAAGTGCAACCCAGCTGTTCTCCATGCAGTTAAGAAGTCATGCATTGGAGCACAAGCAATTACCTGTTAGTGAGCATTACCTACAAAAGGCAAGCAACTGCCTATGGGAAACAGGTCTGTAACTTGTTTTAGTAAAACAGACTGTAATTTACCAAGAATTTTTTTTCAGGATTTGTTTTGGGGAATAAGGATTACAACAGTAGGCCTGTAGTACATCTCTGGGAATGACATGTTGGTAATAGTTTGCTGTCCAACAGCTACAGGCATGCCTCTCTACTGTGTCTGCTGTGAATTAGTTCACAGCTGTGGCCCTCTCACTCCCTCCTACAATGGTCGGCTCCTGTAAGAATTCTATTGGATTATGTGTTAGACGTATTGACAGTAAGTAAGGGTGGACTCAGCTGTCATATCACATGATGTACTGTCATTCAGCTCCTCTTAGTCTGTGAAGGTCAGACAGGAATAGTTCAGGCATTGTAAATGTGTCCCTGACTGTCCATGATGTACTCTGGCTAGGTCACAGTTTAGTTGACATTCGTTTGTCGTTATTTGAGAACTATGGCTAATATACCTGGCATCTCCCTACAGCAGGAAGTCAGGTCATAGCCATTATTACTGGGGGAACACAGGCCAAACCTTAGTGACAGTGTGCACATATTTTTCACACAAAGTAAGAGTATGACTAGAGTAACAAATATTACTGCAGCATGACTGTTTTCTGAGGGTTCTGGCATGTCACAGCCAGATTCTCTATATTCTGAGAAAAAACATCAATTATTGGCCAGCCACTTGCCAGACATCCACAAGTTTTTTTGCCAAAAGGACCACATATATCAGGCACATGTACACATTCTGCAAACATCTGTGTACTGGAGAAGTATTACACCTACAGGGAGGATATACTACGAAAAAATGAAGTACAGGTCACTGCTGAAATCTTCTTTGTTGAATCTCCTTTATTAAAAGTAAGCGCTTTCGGAATAATCCTTCATCAGACATAATTCAAAGTAACAAAAGCAGCCATATTTAAAACACAGATCATCCAATCACTTACTCCTAAAAGCCCGCCTTTTTTGTAAAGCAGGTTTAATTGGTAAAACATCATTAAGACCAGGTGGTCTATGTGCTCTTAAATCTACTATCCACTTAGATTCAGCTAATGCTGTTCTATGCTGAATGTCCCCCCCCTCTCATTGGTAGCAATATTTACAATGCATCTGAACTTAAAAGTGTGTGTGGGATTAGCCTCTATATGTCTGAATAAAGCATTGCTCACTTGACATGTTCTAATATTACTAATATGCTGTAAAATCCGAACCTTCAGCATGTTATTTGTCATACCTACATAAAACTTTCACATTGTTCACAATTGGCCATATATACTAAGTGTTTTGTCCTGCAAGTAGCCCTCCCTTTAAATATAAAAGTTTGTGTCTTATCGGGGTGTTTATATTCAATGTCACTATTAATATATTGACAGGCCTTGCAGTTGCCACAGGGATATGTGCCTGCTCTAATATCTATTGTAGGTCTCCTATTCAAATATGTCTCCTTACATAGCAGGTCCTTAAGATTGTTGTTTCTCCTATAATTGAACATGGGACGTTCTGCCACTACGTCCTTAAGACTAATATCACTTCTTAGTCTATTCCAATTATTCTGAACTATATTACATATGTCTTTAATATTACTACCATACGTAAAAAGTATTCTAGGTTGTTCCTTCCTGCTACTACATAATCCTGTATCTATTTGTCTGCCACTAACAGGGCCTTGCATCCATGGCCTATTCTTCGTCTTCCTATGTAGTATATTATTACGAACCGCCTTACTAACCATGTTCCTCTCATAGCCCCTATCCAAAAAATGTCCACTCAGCCTAGAAAGTTCCTCGTCACAATAAGTATCTTCAGAACATACCCTAGATATCCTACCCACTTGACTCTTAACAATATTGGGAAAGATATGCCTCGGGTGCATGCTGTCATAGGATAGCAATGCATTTTGCCAACATTGTTTCCTATACAATTTCGAGGTGAAACCAAGGTTACTCTGTTCACACAAACATCCAGGAACTCTATCTGAGTAAAGAAGTTTTGGCACTAAAAGTCAAAAAGTGGTGGTGGTGTGGAGAAAGGCTAAAAACTCTCAAGGTGGAAGTATCCCCATCCCACAAAATAAAACGTCATCCACAAATCTGACATACAAAACTATGTACTTATTCCATTCCTGATTATTAAGAATTTCCTTGGTTTCCCATTTGGACATAACCAAATTTGCATATGTATTAGCACAGGGGTGCCCATAGCTACCTGTGCTTGTATATGGACCCTGGTCCTATAAAGACATTGTTATTCAATACCAAGGATAGTAAATTCTCACTACCAGTCGCTTATGCTCAGTTGCTCCCAATCTACTTATTACTTCACCCACTGCTGTTATCCCATATTGTTGTTCAATGACAGTAAACAAACTGTTGACATCTAGTGTGGCCATCAATAATCCACCATGTTTGGGCTTGGTAGCCGCAGCTAATAGCCCAAGAAATGCCCTGTGTCTCTTAGAATGTTATCTATCTGTTCTAAATACGGTTTAAGTGTAAACTCCAACCATATAGAAATGTTCTCAGTGACCCACCCTCTCCCCGAGACAATGGGTCTGAGTGGTGGGTCTGTCAATGATTTATGTATTTTGGGCATAGCCTTGAATACAGGCGTAACTGGTTTATCTACCTTAAGGAACTCATAGACTTCATGTTCTAACAGACCCTCTCTAATAAATTGTTTAACTGACTATGTACATTATCTATAATCATTCTAACTTGTAAAGGGTTGATGGGTACATATGCTCCATCTAAAGTCAGTGTTTCTATCAATTTCCTTTCATACCAACAAGTATCTAATACAACGATGGCTCCCCCCATCTTAATGGTGATTTCTTTCTTGTCCATAAGGCCATGTAAAGCAGTCCTTTGTGTCGGTGTAAGATTATAATATCTATTAGCACTTCTCTCCTCAAAATATTTGAAAAGGTCATTCTCTGGCGTTCATGAACAAGTTAAGTGTGGGTGTAAAATTGGGAGCAAATGTACTAGGGGTCCTAGGACCTATGGCTCCATGAGTTTGGTTATTAAAAATCAACTTTAACATCACGCTCCTACAGAACAACATCAAATCAAATATAATATCGCTGTATACACACTTGTTGCTAGGGACAAAGACTTGTCCCTAGCAACAAGTGTGTATACAGCGATATTATATTTGATTTGATGTTGTTCTGTAGGAGCGTGATGTTAAAGTTGATTTTTAATAACCAAACTCATGGAGCCATAGGTCCTAGGACCCCTAGTACATTTGCTCCCAATTTTACACCCACACTTAACTTGTTCATGAACGCTGTGAATGACCTTTCAAATATTTTGAGGAGAGAAGTGCTAATAGATATTATAATCTTACACCGACACAAAGGACTGCTTTACATGGCCTTATGGACAAGAAAGAAATCACCATTAAGATGGCTGACAAGGGGGGAGCCATCGTTGTATTAGATACTTGTTGGTATGAAAGGAAATTGATAAAAACACTGACTTTAGATGGAGCATATGTACCCATCAACCCTTTACAAGTTAGAATGATTATAGATAATGTACATAGTCAGTTAAACAATTTATTAGAGAGGGGTCTGTTAGAACATGAAGTCTATGAGTTCCTTAAGGTAGATAAACCAGTTACGCCTGTATTCAAGGCTATGCCCAAAATACATAAATCATTGACAGACCCACCACTCAGACCCATTGTCTAGGGGAGAGGGTGGGTCACTGAGAACATTTCTATATGGTTGGAGTTCACACTTAAACCGTATTTAGAACAGATAGATAACATTCTAAGAGACACAGGGCATTTCTTGGGGCTATTAGCTGCGGCTACCAAGCCCAAACATGGTGGATTATTGATGGCCACACTAGATGTCAACAGTTTGTTTACTGTCATTGAACAACAATATGGGATAACAGCAGTGGGTGAAGTAATAAGTAGATTGGGAGCAACTGAGCATAAGCGACTGGTAGTGGAGAATTTACTATCCTTGGTATTGAATAACAATGTCTTTATAGGACCAGGGTCCATATAGATGCACAGGGTAGCTATGGGCACCCCTGCTAATACATATGCAAATTTGGTTATGTCCAAATGGGAAACCAAGGAAATTCTTAATAATCAGGAATGGAATAAGTACATAGTTTTGTATGTCAGATTTGTGGATGACGTTTTTATTTTGTGGGATGGGGATACTTCCACCTTTGAGAGCTTTTTAGCCTTTCTCCACACCACCACCACTTTTTTGACTTTTAGTGCCAAAACTTCTTTTACTCAGATAAAGTTCCTGGATGTTTGTGTGGAACAGAGTAACCTTGGTTTCACCTCGAAATTGTATAGGAAACAATGTTGGCAAAATGCATTGCTATCCTATGACAGCATGCACCCGAGGCATATCTTTCCCACTATTGTTAAGAGTCAAGTGGGTAGGATATCTAGGGTATGTTCTGAAGATACTTATTGTGACGAGGAACTTTCTAGGCTGAGTGGACATTTTTTGGATAGGGGCTATGAGAGGAACATGGTTAGTAAGGCGGTTAGTAATATATACTACATAGGAAGACGAAGAATAGGCCATGGATGCAAGGCCCTGTTAGTGGCAGACAAATAGATACAGGATTATGTAGTAGCAGGAAGGAACAACCTAGAATACTTTTTACGTATGGTAGTAATATTAAAGACATATGTAATATAGTTCAGAATAATTGGAATATACTAAGAAGTGATATTAGTCTTAAGGACGTAGTGGCAGAACGTCCCATGTTCAATTATAGGAGAAACAACAATCTTAAGGACCTGCTATGTAAGGAGACATATTTGAATAGGAGACCTACAATAGATATTAGAGCAGGCACATATCCCTGTGGCAACTGCAAGGCCTGTCAATATATTAATAGTGACATTGAATATAAACACCCCGATAAGACACAAACTTTTATATTTAAAGGGAGGGCTACTTGCAGGACAAAACACTTAGTATATATGGCCAATTGTGAACAATGTGAAAGTTTTTATGTAGGTATGACAAATAACATGCTGAAGGTTCGGATTTTACAGCATATTAGTAATATTAGAACATGTCAAGTGAGCAATGCTTTATTCAGACATATAGAGGCTAATCCCACACACACTTTTAAGTTCAGATGCATTGTAAATATTGCTACAAATGAGAGGGGGGGGCATTCAGCATAGAACAGCATTAGCTGAATCTAAGTGGATAGTAGATTTAAGAGCACATAGACCACCTGGTCTTAATGATGTTTTACCAATTAAACCTGCTTTACAAAAAAGGCGGGCTTTTAGGAGTAAGTGATTGGATGATCTGTGTTTTAAATATGGCTGCTTTTGTTACTTTGAATTATGTCTGTTGAAGGATTATTCCGAAAGCGCTTACTTTTAATAAAGGAGATTCAACAAAGAAGATTTCAGCAGTGACCTGTACTTCATTTTTTCATATTTATTTGGTTTGGTACAACAGGTCTTCAGCATAACTTGTTATTTTTGCTTGTGGAGGATATACTACAGCAGGTTTTCATAGCACTCTGTCACTGTGGCACAGTTATGTTGCTGGACTGTCCCCATATACTTGTAATAACACACAACTATGTTTCTGACAGTGGCCATGTGACATACTAGTGGGACTTTGCCCACAGGGGACACGCCACAGTAGATGGCATTGATGGGTATGGAGACAAACAGCGCACACTGTCTGGGCACACAGGGACATAACTGGTATTGCTACAATGTTGATGATAGTGACACACATAGTGTGTTGATAGACTGTGAGGTATGACATGGGAGGTAGCAGTGGATTGTGCAGAATAATTTGGATGAGCAGGGCCTGTACATAGTGGACATAAACATATCTGGTCCTGTGATGTGTTCCCCTCTTGTCGTCTTTCAGAAAGGATGTATTGAAATAGTCATCTGCCATTTTCAGAGACTGAAAATAATGTCATCCTGGATGGCCTCAAACTGCAGCACAACATTCTGCTGTCCAGGAATCACCAGCATTGTGACCAATGTGCAGCACTGTGGGCTAACCTCATCACGACAGTCAACCAAGTAGGGCTACAGGACAGAACGTACGAGAAGGTCCAACACCGGGCCACAGATATGGTAAATGTTGCATGGCAAAGGGCTGCCACTGTGTCCTGGGACCATGCTGCAACAGGTGAGAGGCCTGCAGCAGAACAACCACTCTCGTCCACAGAGGAATTCCTGGCAAACCTGGGATCAACCATCAGCTCCTAAGCATCCATCACCCCTTACATCATGGAGGTGGGTGCCACAGCATCCACAGCAGAGGAGTGTCCAGGTAAGCTTCCTGTGTTCTTCAGTGTAATACTGTATCAATCATTGTGGCTACCTCTGCATACCAGTACATGGGTGTCAGGTCTATCTGCATTGGGGGGTGGCTTGGTTTTCATGCACAGTTGCATACACATACTCAGAATGTCAGCAATGTAGGCAGTATCACATTAGCTACTGTACATGTTGATATATGCACATATTACCCTGTAACAATGCCACATTTGGTATTGCTGACACTACCTCTCCCTCAAATTTTAATAGGTACGTCAGGTGTTACCAGAGTCCAAGGTTCGGTACCTGGTAAGTGTGATACTATTGTTTTATGGATCATATATTCCCTACGAATGTTAATGCCTGACATTTTGCCCTAGCCAGAACTATGCTAAACCAGAGTACAATACTTGTATGTTCAAGTTTGTAGGGGTTAACTGACATGCATTGAATGGGTAATTACAGTTGTGTATCTGCAGGAGCAGTAACACATTTGTTCTTATCTTTGAGAAGGTCTATGCAGTTTGCTATACAGGAGGCAATCACTCACAGATGCTTGTTCACATGCAATATAGAGATGGTGCATACCTGAGGCGATGATACTAGAATGGGCATATTATGCTCAAGATGGCTGCACCGTGTCTTAGGTGTAGGTCTATCACATACACTGACATATAGCTTATCTCAGTGGTGTATTGTACTGGCAAACTTAAATGGAGATAGCTGCAGTGCATGTTATAAAGGGCCTGTCTTGTCTGTGTATGTTGTAGTCTGCCTGTGTGTTGTGCATGGGATCAGAAATTAGATGTGGTATGTGTAATGCACTTTTGGCTCCTTGCCTGTATGTGTATGTATGTGGATTACCATACATAATAGTGCAGGAAATAATGCACTTATTTTGTCTTCCTCCTCACAGGTGAAAGTCGGGGTTTAAGTGTTTCCCTCACAACCTGATGTCAGTGTCTTATTTGACTCTGATGATGGTGGCATTGGGAGGCACAGATGAGGTTGTTTGGGGCTGAATCTGTCCCATGGGATGACATCCCACTTCCTCCCCCAGTGTCTCTGCACACAGTCAGTATGCCCACACATAACCAGTCCCCTGCTGCCACAGATATCGGACAGTCATAGTGTGGTGACATCAAGCAGGTGAGTGTGGCAAATATGGCATCAGTGAGTGTGGATACTAGCCATAGCCAGAGATCTGGTGAGGTCCCACACAGGTAGATTGACAAGGGTGCTTGAAGGAGAATTGCTGCCATTCTACCAACTGTCACAGGTGTTACATCACTGGTCACTCGATGCATGTTTCGATCCATAATGGAGGCACAGGCATGTTCTGAACACAACACAAGATGAATGCTCTGGATCATGGATGCAGCACAGTCTGACATCCTTGACTCCCTCCACCATATTAGTGATGCCATGAATTGTTTCAGTGATGTAGTGCACAGATGGTTGGGTGAGACATTGTCAGTCCTTGACCGCAAGTTGTCTGTGCTGGAACATCTGGTGGGAGTAGGACATTGAACACGTGGATGTAGGTCAGCAACACCATCTGCTGAGAGTCCACATGGCCATGTACATACAGACTCCCGTAGTGGCAGTATCTGCAGCAAAACAGAGGAGAGTGTGCTGTCCACACCTCAAATGGCAGGCCCTGGGCACGTGGTACAGTGAGGGACATGGGTCCAGCAGACACCAGTCACTGTCAGCTACTAGCACCACATCTGACACTGGGCATGGTGGTGCTAGTACCACTCCTGGCAGAGCCAGTTCCCGTGTTCATGGCCAGAGATGGTCAACTATCCACTCTAGCATGTACGGTCCACAACAGTCCAACATACACATGTGTAGAGCTAGCACTTGGCTTGACTGTGTACATGCACACACTCAAACATCACTGTCAGATGCAGGTCACTAACAGATACACACGGCACATCTCCATGGCCCAGCTAAACAGCACCCCTTCCTGACTCACACACGTGCTGTCAAGTGTTTGTCACAGCCTAGGCCTCTGGCACCCCCATAACATACATACTGTGCATTTGATGATACTTGTGTCACATCTCTGCCATCTATGCCATCGATGCAGTGGCATGCAAATATGTGTCTGATGCATAGGGTGACTATATTACATCACATGTAGTTTTGTAGTTTGGTAATGTTATGCTGTATGCTGGCATGAGTCATGAGTACACATCCAAGTTTGTGTACCTTTGTTACTTGATATTAGATTGGCTGTAGTATCACATAAAACTGTGCAATTTTTTGTTCCATGTTCGACTGGGTAAGCTATAGAGACTTGGTGGCAATACAGTGGTACAGGACAGCATGGCAGCACAGCAGAAATATGACATCAGCAAGGTATGGCTATATATGTGCATGGTTACTTAGGTGCATATGTGCAGAACAGTGTGTCGGGGACAATGGGGGAAGTCAGTGTAATCTTGCATGCATACCCTGTGAGAAGGCCTGCCACCCTTGATACGTGTCAACTGGGTGTTCTGTACATACAAATTTAGGTGGTGGCAGATAGCATTTATGCCCTGGTAGATGTGGGCTATTTAGGGCCATCAGCTAATGACAAGGCAGTAAAATGCATGACAACTGTACACCCATATAGCTATATGTGTACTGCTGCATGGGAATATATTTCTGCATTCACACACACACAGTTGCCTTTAGTGATATCAGAACCCCTACCTATGTATTAGTATACACTATAGCACTAAAAATGTATTGCATGCGCCACTGAGCTTATCTGTTTTGAGATTATCAGCCTGTGCTGTTAAGGTGGGTGACATCAGCAGGCCTTGTAAAAAAGGCCAGTGGAGAGGCTGGCAGGTAGTCACAGGGCCTTAAAATGTATAACCACTGCACAGAGATAGGCACACTGCTGCAAAGGGATATATTTATACACACAAACACACACACACACACACACACACACACACACACACACACACACATACACACACACACACACACACACACACACACAGTTGCTATTTTGGAGCTTAGAACCCCTACCTATCTATTAGGTACATACGACAGCACTAAGTGCTTATTGCATGGGCCATGGAGCTTATCTGTTTTGACATTGTCGGCCAGTGCTTTTAAGGTTGATGACATCAGCAGGTGTTGAAAGGGGGGACAATGTTGAAGAGGACACTAGTAACATGGTGAGAAAATGACTGGCCATTGCACAGAGATAGACCAAATGGGGATTTTTGTACCACTGTAAGGGAAATATCTGCACACACACACACACACACACACACACACACACACACACACACACACACACACAAAGGGGCTGATGTGACATTACACCCCTACCTTCCTACTATTACTCACCACAGCTCACAGTATTAATTGTACACACCACTGGTTACATGTGGTGTGCATATGACTGTAGATACAATAGTTTTGGGCTATGCAAACTTATGTTTCAAGGCCAACTCAAGTTTGTGTACAAGAAAGATTTATCTTTTAAGGAATTTTTTGAAAATGATATGAAATCGCACAGGGTCAAATCTAACAGGTCAGCTGGTAACTTTAAATGTGGGAGATGCACAGTTCGTACTCATATAAAATGTACGAGTGATAGACTTGTAGTAAACTTCCATAACATCAACATTGTAGGCCACTTCAACTGTTATACATCTAATGTTATATATGCTGCACTTTGCCAAAATTGTAAGGCATTCTATATAGGTAAAACCAGCAGACGATTTAGGAACAGGATAAAAGAGAACCTGCTAGACATCCAACATATGAAAACTACGAATGCCCTTGCTAGACATATACAGTCCAACATAAATCATACTTTCAAATTTTGTGTCATTCAACACATGGAATATGATGCACGGGGCAAAAATACTAAATATGATTTGGATGTAAATGAATTGAAGTGGCAGATACTTTTGAATGCCTATAACTGGCCTGGCCTGAATGAATTCTGTAGTATAAAACCAATTTTAAGAAATAATAACATCAAGGGTAGATTATGGCACATTATTTAGATTTTGATAGAGCATTTATGAATGTATAATGACATGTGTGATTTATATAAATAAGAGGGTGTGAATAATTATAGTATTACATACACACCATCACGCACATTTTATTATTTTATTATGTATTATTTAACATACATTAGATTAATATTCAATGAATCAAGTTATAATTCAATATCCAATATTAATGAAATACATGAAATATATATATATCATCTTACATCGTAAGGTATTTCATATTATTATTTTATTATATTATTTTGTTTTTAGATTTACAATTGATATACAGCCTCATTCAATAATATACATGGTGTAAATAAGCGGTAGGTAGGGCAAAATTTATATTTAACATCTAATATACCCATCATATACTAAAGTTTCTATTTCAACCAATATATGAATTAGTATGTGTAGTACAATCATATGTAACATTATATATATATATATATATATATACATATATATATTTTATTTTTATGTACATATTTGATGTGTTTATTTTACTTTAATACAATTGTAGCATAATTTTGCATTTAATAGTAGAATTGGAATTTTAATTAGTTAATTGGGGTGTGACTTGTGTATTTAAACTGAGATATCAACTGCAATGTGTATTCTGAAGAAGTTCATCACATCGGACGAAACCTGGGTTAAATTCGTGTTTCGCTTGCAATTTGTGTTTCGCTTGTGTTTTCACAATAAATGATCCATTATTGCTGTGGTGTTCGATTCATCTTCATTTTCCACAGCGTGGATTATCATATTGTGAGTGAGTTTGCTGCGGCATCGCCCGGGTGTTTGGACTCCCTGGTCTTTTTTGGTTATAGTTCTAACAGTGTTTTTTTGTGATTTATGCAAACTGACCTTGTCTTACATACTCTCCTTTACAACAAATGCATGGGGTACGGGGTACTAGACTATGGTAGCATATATATATATATATATATATATATATATATATATATATATATATATATATATATATATATATGGACCTGCTGCGTTTATGCAAGGGAATAAGCAACTGGGCTACTTTCAGAGAAGAAACAGCTATGTGGGACAATAGGTACTCTGTCCAATAGTGAACACTCCATAGTATGCAGTAGGTCACAAGGCAGCAAAACCCACTACAATATGCAATGGAATTTCCAAACAGCGGGGTCATAAGACAGATGCATGACTGTCAGTGCTACAGTCCCCTACCCCCAACACATCAGTGTTCACATACAATTGCAGTAACAGAGTATGTCTGCAAGGATATATGAGTAGACCACACAATCCCAGGGCTGTCCCAAACAACCTGGCTACATGTCCTATTTTGCACAATATGCAGGGGTCAAAGTGTATATGTATGTCTGCTGCTGATAGTGTGAGGAATTAAACCTGTCTGGTGGCTGCCATGCTGTCCTGTGCCACTGTATTGCCACCGAGACTCTATAGCTTAGCCACTCAGACTCCTGGAACAGAAACATACACAGTTCTGTGAGACATCTGTCATTTTGCGACATTACTGCCAATTTAACATCATGCAACAAAGGTACACAAACTTTGATGTGTACTCATGACACATGCCAACATACAGCACCTGTCATGGCATAACACTACTGCACTAAAAAACAACATGTAATGTAATATAGCCACCCTGTGCATCAGACACATATTTGCATGTCACTACATTGATGGTATGGATGGGAGGGATGTGGCACAGATATTATCACATGCACAGAGTGTGGTGTGGGGGTGCCAGAGGCCTAGGCTGTGCCAAACAGTTGACAGCATGTGTGTAAGTCAGGAAGGTGTGCTGCTTAGCTGGACCATGGAGATGTGCCGTGTGTGTCTGTTGGTGACCTGCATGTGACAGTGATGTTTGAGTGTGTGCATGTATACAGTCAAGCCAATTGCTAGCCCTACAAATGTGTATGTTGGACAGCTGTGGACCATACATGGCAGAGTGGACAGTTCATCTCTGGCCACAAACACGGGAACTGGCTCTGCTAGGAGAGGCACTAGCACCACCATGTCCAGGGTCAGATGCGGTACTAGTTGCTGATGGTGACTGATGTTTGCTGGGCCTGTGTCCCACATGGGACCACCCAGGACCACATGCCCATGGCCTGCCATGTCATGGTATGGACAGCGCACACGCTTCTGTAGTGCTGGAGGTACTGTCACTATGGGAGCGTGCATGTGCATAACCACGTGGACTCTCAGCAGATGGTGTTGCTGACCAACATCCACATGTCTGATGCCCTACTCCCAACAGATGTTTCAGCACAATGTGCAGTCAAGGACTGACAATGTCTCACCCCACCATCTGTCCACTACATTAGTGAAACAATTCATGACGTCACCAATGTGGTGGTGCAACATGCCACTCAGGTAGACTTCCACCTAGTAAGAAAAAGGCACTGGGGTAGAATACATGATTGCAAAGTCATCCCTAGTGAAACAGTCAGCCCACAGCATAAACCATTATTTGCCACAATCAGCTGCATGCATTGGTTAGAGAAGGCTCTAAGGTCAACAGAGACCAGGCTGAAAACCTGGAAGTTGACTGGAAAGAAAGTACAGCAGTTCAGGGAACTACTCAGGGCTTTAGCACCCCAACAACAGGAGGACATAAGTGGAGTTGAAGATTGGCAGTGCCTAAAAACAGCATGTGTTAGGACTACAGAAAAGTTATGTGACCGAGCCAGGTATGGAAATAACATACATAAGTAAAGCTGTTGGTGGAATGTAGAAGTCCAGGAAGTCATCATAAGAAAGAAGGAGTGCAGGAAGAAGTGAGAGATGGAAAAGACTGACCAGGCTAGGAAGGACTACTGGTTGGCTAACAAAGAAGCTAAGAATGGAGTTGCAATAGTAAAGAATAGGGCATCGGAGGCACTCTACCAACTTCTGGAAAGTGACTCAGTACGTGGCACAAAGAAACTATATCAGGTTGCAAGGCAAAGACAGAAAGATAAAGAAGATAGTCAGACACCCTTCATAAGGGATGCTAGTATCACCCTACTCACCAGTCCACAGGACATCAAAGACAGATGGACGGAGTATTTCCAGGAGCTTCTTGAATGAAGAAAACCCCACAGAAGCTGTACTGCCCCAGAAACCACCTACAATGAGAGAAGAAGAGAGCCCACCCTAGAAGAAATAAGAACAGCACTAAGGAAGATGAAGTCAAAGAAAGCAGAGGCATCAGATGAGGTAAAAGCAAATATGATAAAGATGCTGTGTGACATAGGGGAGAAATGGCTCCTGAGGGTACTAATAGCAGTGTGGAGAGAAAGGCGTATCCCAGATGACTGGATAATAAGTATACTCATGCCAGTGTACAAGAACAAAGGGGACACCCACAGCTGTGGGCAGTACAGAGGCATCAGACTCCCATCACATTGCATGAAAGGTCTAGAGAGGGTGATTGATAAACGGATGTACAGAGTAGTAAAATGTAAGATGGGAAATGAGCAGTTCAGATTCAGATCAGGATGCAGCACAATTGACCCGATGTTTGCATTGAAACAGATACTTGAGAAGAAGTTAGAGATGAGAAGTAAGTCCAACTGGCCATTCCTAGACTTGGAAAAAGCATATGACAAGGTCACAAGAAAGCTGATCTGGGCAGTACTGTGGTGGTTTGAAGTCCCAGAAACATTCATAGAACTAGTACAGGCTATGTACAAGGACGTAGAATAAAAAGGCGTGATGGCTGGAGAATAAAAACACACTTTTATTACCAATAAAATAATGAATTAGGTAAGCGCTTTTGAGGTTGCCCTCTTCTTCAGACCTTAATACAAAGCTTTTACAAACTTGCAGTTTAAATACATGTAACAACCAATAAAAACACAGAATAAAATTAAATGTGGCAAACCTCTTTGTCTTAAGAGAGGTTTTAAAGAAACAGCACTGTTCAAGCCAGTGGAACATAAGTCTTAATGTCAAAATCCATCTCAGCTCTGTGTATTCAGTTTCATTCCATAAATCTCCTTCTCTTAAACTCTCATTGATTTTTTTGTAGAACTAAAAACTTAAAATTATGGTGACTACCACAATCTGATGCATGTGTTGCCAGTGGATTTGTTGATTTATTATTATGTATGTCATTCAAATGTTCCATGACTCTCTCCTTCAACATACGATTTGTTTTGCCTATATAAAATGCACTGAACGAATTACACTTGGCCAGATATACTGTTAACAGACCCCCAAATTAGTAGGGTTGTAGAGTCCACTCCTAGATTTAGCTTTAAGAACAGTAAGAATTTGAAGTAAGCGAGAGATTCACCTCGCAGCGTAAAGGAACGTATGCTTGCAGGGCTTAAAAGATTTGCTGTAATATATGGTCAACTTGTATGGTTGTGCATACAGTACACTCAAAATCAATAGAATTCTCTTTCTATGCAGACTGCTGCACTAAGAACATAGTATATCTGGCCAAGTGTAATTTGTGCAGTGCATTTTATATAGGCAAAACAAATCATATTTTGAAGGAGAGAGTCATGGAACATTTGAATGACATACATAATAAATCAACAAATGCACTGGCAAAACATGCATCAGATTGTGGTATTCACCATAATTTTAAGTTTTTAGTTCTACAAAAAATCAATGAGAGTTTAAGAGAAGGAGATTTACGCAATGAAACTGAATACACAGAGCTGAGATGGATTGGTGACTTTAAGGCTTATGTTCCACCTGGCTTGAACAGTGCTGTTTCTTTAAAACCTCTCTTAAGAAAAAGAGGTTTGCCACATTGAATTTTATTCTGTGTTTTTATTGGTTGTTACATGTATTTAAACTGCAAGTTTGTAAAAGTTTTTTATTAAGATCTGAAGAAGAGGGCAATGTCGAAAGTGCTTACCTAATTCATTATTTTATTGGTAATAATAGTGTGTTTTTATTCTCCAGCCATCACACCTTTTTATTCTACATTATTTATTTTTTGGGTTTGTTGGTTCCACCACTTTCATTTTACTACATATGTACAAGGACCCAGTGACTCAAGTATGAACAGTGCTCGGCCTCACAGAGGGGTTCCCAGTGGGAGTGGGTGCACAGCAGGGTTCAGCTATGAGCCCACTGCTGTTCATACTGGTAATGGACTACATTAGCATACAGGTTGGAGGGGACAGATCAACAAAGCTGCTGTATGCAGATGATGTGGCAGTTCAGGCAGACTCTGAGCTAGGACTTCAGCAAAGAATAGAAGAATGTAATGTAAATCTGAAGGCACATCAGATGAAACTAAGCACAGATAAGACAGTGGTAATGGCAGCAAATTGGGGAAATCAGAAGAAGCTAAATAGAGATAGAAGGAAAGATAGTGCAACAGGTAAACATCTTCAGATATCTAGTAGGGGAGGTTGAGGAGAAGGGTAGTCTGAATGAAGAGGTCAAAGCTAGAATCAGTGAGGTTGCAGCCAACTGGCATAGTGTATCTAGTGTAGTCTAGAAGAATGCCAAAGAAGCTGAAAAGTAAGGTGTACAAGCCAGTGGTGTGACCAGTACTACTGTATGGTACAGAAGCCTGGGCAGTAAAGGCAGAACATTTGAAGAAGCTAGAGATGATGGAAATGAAGTGCCTGAGAAAGGTGGTAGGATGCACATTGTAGGACAAACGAAGAAATGAGGACATAAGAGCAGAAGCCAAAATAGCTCCAATTGCAAAAAAGATCAAGGAGAACAGATTATGGTGGTTTGGGCACATGTGTAGAAAAACAGAAGACAATCTAGAGAGAAAGATTTGGGACAGACAGGAAGAAGGTAAGAGGAAATGAGGACATCCAGCAAAGAGGTGGATGGATTGGGTGAAAGAAGATCTGCGACAGTCAGGTATGAGTGTTGAAGAAGGCAGGAGTGTGGCACTGAATCAAGAAAGTTGGCGACTGTTAACATGATACCCCAACCCCATGTAGAAAAAATCGGAAAAAGGGGGCTGATGATGATGATGACCAATGTGGTCCATGATCCTGAGCATCTGTCAGGTGTTGCATTTGGAATGGGTCTGTGCCTCCATGATGGACCGAAACATGTGTCGAGTGACCTGTGATGTAGTGACCTGTGATGTGACACCTCTGACAGGTGGTAAATAGGCAGCAATCCTCATTCAAGCACTCCTGTCAATCTGCTTGTGTGGGACTTTGCCAGCTGTCTAGCTGTGGCTAGTGTCTACACTCACTGATGACATAGTTGCCACACTCTCCTGTTCATTGTCGACACACTCTGACTGTCCAATATCTGTGTCCGCAGGGGACTGGGTATGTGTGGGCATACTGACTGTGTGCAGGGACACTGAGGGAGGAAGTGAGATGTCAACCCATGGAAGAGTGTCAGCCACCAACAGCCTCACGTGTGACTCACTATGGCCACAATCATCAACAGAGTCTGATGAGACACTGACATCAGGTTGTGAGGGGGACACACTCCAACCCTGGCATTCACCTGTGAGGAGGAAGACAAAATAAGTACATTACTTCATGCACAATTATGTATGGTAATCCACACACATATACTTACAGGTGAGGAGCCACAACTTCATTACAGATACCACATCTTATGTCTGATCCCATGCACAACACACAAGCAGACAACAACATACACAGACAAGACAGGCCCTTTATAACATGCACTGCAGCTACGTCAGGTTAATGTTGCCAATAATATACACCTGTGCAATAAGCAACATGTCAGTGTATGTGATAGACCTGGGTCTACTGTACTTCATTGAAAAAACACTTCTTCGTAAAAGAACAGTAGACTCACACTTATGCGAAAGTGCACTTTCATGAAGAACAGTTACACGAACCATTAAGGAACACCAAAACAATGTTTTTGCATGGGGCAATCCCCTCTGCACCCCCATGTAGTGGGCTTTGCCCCCCACCCCCTTAAATATAACAACTCCAAGAATGCACTAAAGTGGGGAAACAGGTAAATTCCCTTTTCCTCACTGTAGTGTACTTCGGGGCCTCAGTGTTCCTTAACTGTTTGTTATACCATTCTTTGTGGAAGTGCACTTTCAGATAAGAACAGCACTAAGGAAGATGAAGTACTCCTAAAACAGAGTGCGCCTGTCTTGAGCATACTATGCCAGTTCTAGTATCACTGCCACAGGTATGTACCATCTCCATATTGTGTGTGAACAGGCATCTGTTAGTGATTGCCTCCTGTATAACAGACGGCATAGACCTTCTCAAAACTAAGTGCAAATGTGATACTGCTCCTGCAAATACACAGCTGTGATTACCCATTCACTGCACGTCAGTTAACTCCTCCGAAATTGAACATGCAAATATTGTACTCTAGCTAAGCATAACAGTTGTGCCTAAGTCAAAATGTCAGCCATTAACATTCTTAGGGTACTTATGATCCATACAACAACAGTATCACAATTACCTGGTACAGAACCTTGGTCTCTGGCCACACCTGACTTACCTATGGAAATGAGAGTGAGAGGTATTGTCAGGTTACAAAATGTGGCATTATTACAGGGTAATATGTGAGTATATCAACATGTACAGTAGCTAATGTGATACCGCCTAAATTGCTGACATTTTTAGTATTTGGACACAACTGTGCATTAAAACCAAACCACCCCCATGCAGATAGATCTGACACCCATGTACTTGTATGCAGAGGCTGCCACAATGGCTGATACAGTATTACACTAATGAATACAGGAAGCTTACCTGGGCACTCCTTTGCTGTGGATGCTGTGGCACCCATCTCCATGATGTATTGGGTGATGGATGCCTGGGAGCTGGTGGTTGTTCCCAGGTTCACCAGAAATTCCTCTGTGGCTGAGAGTAGATCTTCTGTTGCAGGCCCTCCACTGGTGGCAGTATGGTCACTGGCCACAGCAGCAGCCCTTTGCTGTGCAGCATTGACCACATCTGTGGCCCGGTGTCTGACCTGCTCGTAGGTTCTGTCAAGTAGCCATACTTGGTTGACTGCTGTGACGATGTCAGCCCAGAGTGCTGCATGTTGCTCATGATGCTGGTGAGTCTTGGACAGCAGAATTTTGTGATGCAGTCTGAGGCCATCCAGGATGACATTATTTACAGCCTCTGAAAACAGTGGCTGCCTCCTTCGATACATCCTTTCTGAAAGACAATAAGAGGGGAACACATCACAAGACCAGCTATGTTGATATCCACTATGTACAGACCCTGCACATTGAAACTGGCTTGCACTATCCACTGCTACCTCCCATGCCATACCCCACAGTCTATTAACACACTATGTATGTCGCAATCACCAACATAGTAGCAATACTGCTTATGTCCCTGTGTGCCATGACAGAGTGTGCTGTATGTCTCCACACCCATCAATGCCATCTACTGGGGTGTGCCCCCTGAGGACAAATTCCCACTAATATCTCATACAGCCACTGTCAGACATATAGGTGTCTGTAATTACAAGTTTATGGGGAAAATCCAGCAACATTACTGTGCCACAATGACAGACAGCAATGTAAGTCTGCTGTAGTATATCCTCCCTCCAGGGTTCATACTTCCCCAATGTACAAATGTTTGCCTAATGTGCAAGTGTGCCTGATATATGTGGTCCTTTTGGCACAGACTTGTGGATGTCTGGCAAGCGGTTGGCCAATAATTGATGGTTGTTCTCAGAATTTAGGGATATTGGCTATCACATGCCAGAACCCTCAGAAAACAGTTATGCTGCAGTAATATCTGTTACTCTATTCATACTCTTACTTTGTATGACCAATGTGTACACTGTCTTGCTGTGGTTTGACCTGTGTCCTCCAGTAATAATGGTTATGACCTGTCTTCCTGCTCTAGGGGGTTGTCAGGTATGTTAGCCATAATTCTCAAATAACAACAAATGAATGTCAACTAAATTATGACCAAGCCAAAGTACATCAGGCACAGCCAGGGACACCTTTACAATGTCTGAACTATTCCTGTGTGACATTCACAGACTGAGAGGACATGAAGGACAGTACATCATGTTATATGACAGCTGTGTCCACCCTTACTTACTGTCAATATGGCTAACATATAATCCAGTAGAATTTGTACAGGAGCCGACCATTGTAGGAGGGAGCGAGAGGGCCACAGCTGTGACGTCATTCACAGGAGGCACAGTTGAGAGGCATGCCTGTAGCTGTTGGACAGCAGAGTATCACCAACATGTCATTCCCAGAGATGTACTACAGGCCTACTGTTGTAATCCCTATTCCCCATACCTCCATCCTCACATGTGCATCCCATTATATGGGAACTTTATTATATACCTGCTAGAGTGACATAATCTTTTTGTGAATAAATCCTCAAGAAAAATGCTTGGTAAATCACAGTCTGTCTTGGTATAGCAAGTTACAGATGTGTTTCCCTTAGGCAGTTGCTTGCCTTTGGAAGGTAATGCTCACTAACAGGTAATTGCCTGTGCACCAGTCTGTAGCTCAGACTTGCTAACTGCATCCAGAACAGCTGGATTGCACTTTCATTAGCCAATGACATGGCACCATAGTGCAATATTTGTGGCCTTCTTGTAAGCCATGGCCCCTTTCTTAGGCTTTGAGGTGGGCATTACTACGGTGTGGAGACTACAGAATTACAGAGGGTAGGTACAAATACTGTCCACTGTTGAGATTTACGTGGTATGTTCACAGTTTTGCATACTATGTTTGGCCATTGTCAAGTGGCATTGTGATTATGTGGCCATTCAGTGTTAAACATTAGTGGCTGTGGTCAGTAATAGGGAAGAGTCTTGTCAGTGTCAGATGTCATACCCATCAGAATATGCATGCTGCTGCAGTAGCTGCTGGTCTATCAGCTAACTATGTCTGTAGGGGTGAACTGTGAAACATGTCCCTGTTGCTTGACCTTTGTCTCCCACGTCTTTATGTACGGGTGTTGTCTGGATCCCTTGATTTAGGGAGTTGTGAGGTATGGTAGGTCTGTAGCAAGTAGCTTAACATACAGCTGCATATGTTGCAGGCTGCAGCTGCTGATGCAGCCTAGGACACCTGTGGGAGTGTGAACACTTTGGAGGACAGCAAGCTGTATATGTCACTGAGGGGGCAGTGTCAGCTCTGTTATTACAGCAGAGCCAGGGTGAGGCTACCCATAACAGTCTAGTCGAGGCATGTGGTTAAGGTACATATGTTATGTAACAGTGCTAATCATAGAGTACTAGACACCATATAGGTAGACTATACCAATATGTGCAGTGTGTACCTACCTACAGGCCTTTGCCTTGCAAGCATGGATAGCAGTTAATTCAGTAGCAGCAACCGGTTTTGGTTAAAATTGCATGACACAGTCATTATTTGCTGTATTTCTAAGGATGTAAGTGAAGTGCAACACACTGGATTCGAACCCCGGACTGTGGGTGGCAAATTGTACTGCATCTAAGGCATTTAACAGAATATGCTACTGAGCTGGTGGTTCAGTAGTTGCATTTGCAAGCTATACGTGTATGCATACAGTCTGTGACACCGGATTTGTATTAGCATATGTTTTGTGAAGGGTATGAAATGTGACACTCAAATATCTGTCATGATTTTCTAACCTCAGTCTTTAATGACTTGCCAGGATTTTAGCTGCCAGATATGGATTTGGGAAATTGTGTCAAATGTAAGGGGAAAAATTGTGGACATTCTGCAACAGTGTGTACAGCTGACAGATATACCTGCTATTCCAGGTCTCACGTACATCCATTTTTATTTATATGGCTGTGTTCTGGTGTAGTGTCTGTACCACAGTCGGAATTACACTCCCATTGTGTCCATTATATGTACTTGAAGTGTGTCAGTGGCAATCAGTATATGCTGCTGGAAACACCTGTTCATTTTCAGACCCGCGTTGCCTAGTGGACTAATGCACTGAACTGTAGTAGACAGGTGCTCCGGTTCAAGATGTAACAGGGGATATTATTTTGCAGATATGCTTAACACTGTGAGAAACACTTAAGATGTTTAAGGCAGTTTTAAGCAGTATTAAGCATGTTTGTGTGGGTTTGCACAGAGTTCCACAATGTGGCAGTCCACTTAAACCTGCTCTAAATTTAAAAAAAGAAAAGGAAAATGGGGTGATAGGAAAGTGGTGAAATACAGGCAAGCAGGGGGAAAGCATACTGAAAGGCAGGTAGGGTTGTGAAGGAAGGCATAGGAAAGGACCACAGCTCTCCATTTCTTGTACAGTAACAGCTGAGCAGGTTTTACAAAATTTGGAATCTGGAGCTTCACGCCCCAGATAGAGGGGTGAGGCAACATAAATGTGTTCATTAATTAATGTAATAATTAGCTGTGTCCAGTGGATGCATGTGCAAAATGGAGAGCTATGTATGGGGTGATATTTATTTATTGCCCAGGTGCCCTTTTTTTAAGGAGAGAGTGGAATGTTGGGGAAGGGATATAGGTACATGTGGGGAGGTAGGTTGGGTAGGAGTGGTTGCATTTATGGACAGACAAGACAGCATACAGGGGTGGTGTGTGACACATGAAGGGGGTAAACACCTTGGATGGGGAGGGTGTTAGGGAATCAGATGTCCATGTGCCCCCAGATAGCAACAGTGTGGCTGAGCCTACCACTCATAGGCAGTTAACATTGCTCCTTCACTGCCTCAAAGGTGGCTGTGCTGGATGCTGGGTGCTGGAGCCACCATGCCCCTCCAGGTTGGTGAGACTGCCCTCAATCCTGCACAGGTGTTGCTCATACCAGTGATGAACTATCCTGTCCACCATCACTGGTAGCTGTTCCTGGGTGACAACTCCCCTCAACCCCTGCTCCTAAGGGGGACGGGCACCATTCCCTGAGGCAGTTCCACCCATAGGTGGTGCAGGGCCAGCCAGTGTAGGGAGCACCACTGGATTGAGTCCTAGAAGTGCTGGGACTCAGTGACATGGCTGAGTGAGGTATGGTAGGGGAATTGCCAGAAACTAGCTTACCCAGTTGAGATGTGGTATTGAGGTATTTCAATGTGTATAGGTTAGTAATGAAAATAACAGTTAGTTATAACAGCATGTCAAAACATTGCAAATAACCCAGTAACATAACAATGCATTGTATATGGAACACAGCAATATGTAAGATAACAGTCAGTATAGTAACAGCATGCCAGTAATATTTATGGCGTAAGGCCAACAACATAGGTCATTCAACAAGATATGTTAGTATGCAACCATTGTAATACATAGCAATAATAGCACATAAGGCCCAACATAATGTTTAGAGAACAACATTTGTTAATAGTAAACCATAGCCAATGTACAACAATAATAAATTATGAGGAAGATAAGGGGTGGGGGAGAGAAAAATACAGTCCATTAATACCAGTATAGGCTATATAGTTTGCGACAGTACTGTTATATAGTCTGCAGGTCTGTCCTTCCTTTATGTATAACAGTGCACTATAGCCACTGTACCACGTACATACCTCTCAAGATATCCACATGGGACAGTACAGGACAAGCAGTAACACCTACAGGTACACAGCTACAGAGGACTATTGCATGTCAGGTGGACCTATAAAACTACCAAGTTATTCTGTGGACTGATGTAGTGTGAGTATGCTATTGACATATTTATGTCAATGATAGACCTGTGACAGAGGGATTAGGCAAAGGTCATTACAGTCCATGACAGTGTGACACTTGAGACATGTATCACATGCAGTACAAAGAGTAAACAACTATCATACCATCCTTGGCAGGCATGGGGTTAGACCATCAGCAAATGTTAAGAGACACACCAGGCATACAGCCATACCAGGATTATATTTATTGTATTATCTTTTATTACTATTGTACTTGTTGCCTTTATTTTATGATGTCTTATCATATTCCTGATCAATGCTGTTAACAGTCTGTTACACCTGTACACACAAATTATTAACCCAAAATAAGGGCTACTATATCCATTTACCTTTAATTCCTGTGTGGAAAATATCTGTTAACAATACATAACTGATTCAGTAATATTTATTAGTACTTGTCACTGGATTCGAACCCTGGTCTGTGTGTGAAAAAATGTACATCAGACACAGCATTTAACAAACTGAGCTACTGCTGACTATCGACTGACTGATATTTTCCTAGAGCTCACCTGGAAACAAAATATGACCTTGTAATAGCAGTACAGTTACAAGACTGCAGTGACAGCTGAACACACATGCATGAGATTCATGCATGACAAAGATACTAGGTAAATTGTACATTAATACATAGAATGCAGGTGTGCACCATAAACTCTTAGTGGGTGGAAATATCTGTGACATGTACAAACCATATCAGAGTATTTGGTTAGCTACCTGACCCTTGCACAGTTGCAGCTAGTATATTTGCGGTCTACTGGTATTACAGTTTCATACTTGCCTGCAGCACCATACCTCAGAGCAGGAATGCAAATAGCTGAAATTCAATAATTAACACAAGAAATCTTACTAAACACAATATAACTTGTTTTTTCCTAGTATTGCTTCAGATGTTAATGCAGAACAAATGTCATGTTGCATATATCTTGTAGTACAACTGTAAATCTACAGTTTAGCATAACCTTGAGTCAGTTAGTGGTATTTATTGTGTTTTTATTTCACAGCAGATGTCATACTCATTTTCATGAACAACAGCCCTACTTACACACATATTGCACAACACATCTTTCTTAGGGGTACCTTAATGCAGTTACTGGTAGATGTTGAGCCTTTATTGCACAGCAGTTAATATAATGCAGGTGCTGCAATACAGAAGTAATTTCACAGTTTCTGTAGTAGAAACTTTATTTCATTGACATTATCAGGTTTAATGCTTTAATCTTTATTGCACTATAGTTGGCAGTAGTCAGTTATTGCAGTACAGGCCTTTGTCCACTTTCATTGCAATACACAAAGCTGTTCTGTATGTACCTACTGGCAGTGAATGTATTACTCTATCATGTGTATTTGACTATAGATAGCAAAGTTCTCTGTACTCACTACACTCATATTCCAACCTGGCCAGGTGCCCTACACGAGCCTCTAGTTTGCGAGCTCTGTCCTCTGCAGCTGTAGGGAGAGAAGCACACCATTATGTGACTGTTTATCACACATTCAGAGTAGGTGTTGGTAAAACAATGCTAACAATACTTACAAACATGGTAATTCCCATCCTGAGCATCCTGGACCCATATGGCCAGAAGTCCCCCTTTCGAATGCTTCAGATTGTCATAGTGATAATGGACCTGCTCATATATGCATCTGCTACCCCTTGAAGCTTATCACTTCAGAGCTTACTATTGCTATCTGTCACACATCCATAGTAGTGCAGTACAGTGTGAATATCCAGCACATGCCTTTATCTCTGAAAGTAACATTTATGGTTTCACATTATGTTATGCAATACCAAAATCAATGAACTTTGGTCTATGTCTGTTTATCTGTATCACAAAATTAGTGCATATTGTGATACATGCCACATTATGCTGGTGAATGGCTATGCTGAATTCATACACAAGGACAAAACTGCATACACTATCATTTGTCTTAGTAACAATACCATATGGGCTCATGGGAAAAGCTATAAAGACTTGTGATTTGATTTTACATATATCTATGGTTGTCACTGTATAAAGACATAGTTGTGTGTGCAATGTATAGATATATGCATGGAATGTCTTAAAGCAGAATCAGATTTTTCTGTGAAATTTATGTCCATGTGTGCCCTTAGGAAAAGCTGTGATACTAAAGGACTCTAGGCAAAATGTCCACAATTTACAGGTTGTATGTTTGAATATTGATAAGGCACACTGTGCCTTTTGTGATGTCCCTCCTCTGGACCAGTAATCAAGGAGCCTCAGTCCTCACTATTGACACCAGTGAGGGATGTTCACTTGGAAGAAAAAGTGATCCACAGAGTTTTTCCAGATATAGCTCTCTGCACTGAGCACAATTTCCCTTAAGAGCACATAGGCAGCACACTCCATCCTGGGGCTGAGTTTCCCTCTCCAGGCCTCAAATAAGACTACCCACTGACACAGCTATAGAGTTAAGTCCTTAGCCAGATGTTCCAAGCCAAGTCCTCTCCCACCCTCTTTGTGAAATCAGTGCTCTCAGCATCTCTGTTTAAAGTAGCTTTCATATACACTCTGTATAAAATTTGGTTTTCACACACACACACACACACACACACACACACACACACACACACACACACACACACACACACACGCGCACACACACACACACACACACACACACACACACCTGGGAAAGATGGGCATAGCTTACCTGCTCTACCACCTATAACCAGACTAAAAGGTAGATATACTGCCACCAGAACACCCACAAAGCCAGCTACTCTAAGTTTCTTATCAGGGTGCCCAGTTATAGAGTAAAATTAATACTAAATACAAATGGTACTGTTTGACCAATGCAGCAAGACTTTCAGGAGCGGCCACGGTGTCACCAAATAAATATAAGTACTCTCAACATTGAAATATTTCCTAAAAAGAAGCAGCCACAATGAAAAGTTTAAATTGATTTAATAATAAATAATAAAATGACATGAAAATACTAAATATCTATTTACAATAAACACCAGAGTTTCAGTCCCAGGAAATATTAAACATAACACCAATGGAAAGATTCACACAGATATAGAAAAATAATACTTAACTAATCTCAATATATTTTCCTTACTGATCTAAACATGTGCTGTCCCATAGTTCACTTACTAGAACAAGGCAATATGTGGTCTTCCTTGTCAGGGTTCACAAGCTGGCTGCCCTGAGACTTCTGTCTCATCTAATAGTAAAACATCATTTCAGTGCTGGATTGCAGAATGACATACATCTAGTTACCTGACTTTTGGTTCCCACACTACCCACTTTGCTAGACACTGAACCAGAATTTAGCACATATGTGTCATAATATACACATAGAGCTTTGCTAAGGTGTGTTACAGCTTCTGGAAGTTATTAAACAATTTCAAAAACTTCCATCCTTCCAGGGTAGCAATTAGTTCACCCCTAAGGACAATACAGTAGGATTTTCTAGTCCTGGTTTTCAAATATATTTTGTCTCTGGCTGCAATCAGAACTATCCGATACAATCTTTATGGCCTAAACCACATAATTTACTTTCAGACTATTTTTCAAATTTAGCTGGACTGAGATTAACCTCCACTCTTCCAGTAAATAAATACAATAAATAAATGAATAAATATCATCCATTACAATATATTCATTTCAACAGTTAAAATACAGTCTGACATACAGGTGTGTTTCTTTTCTGTCCAGTAGGACCCATTGTTGGTAAATTTTAACACAGCTGTCTTTTCAAATACATTTTCAACATAAGCCCCTGTACAAATCAGTTTGATACACAAATGATGTATAATTCTTTATAAAACTCCAGCAAGCTATGCTGGCATATATTACACATTCACTGCCCTATTTTTTTTTTGGCATAGCTGGCACTACCTGACATCATCAAATGTTTCCCTACTTTGATGACTCAAGCTAGTTTGTCAAGTGATCTTTGAGAAATGTGGCTTGAGGGACATGAGCTTGTCTGGGAACACATTAACCCATACCCTGTCTTGAGAGCCCATCTGCATTGACATTGCTGACCCGACTACAGTGCCACACTGTCATACCATATGCCTGCAACCCTAGACTCCACCTTAATGACTTGACATTTTGCTGGTTGTCTCGATACAGCAATGTTAAGGGTTTGTGGGCTGTAACTACAGTGATTTTCCTTCCATATAGATAAGGTTGAAGTTTCTGCAGTGCCCGTGCTATGGCTAGACATTCTTTTTCTACTGCTGCATAACATTCCTCCCTATGTTGGAGTCTACAGCTGAGATATACAACTGGGTGCTTTTCTCCCACTGAGGTAATCTGGCTGATTACAGCCCCCAGCTCATGGTTCAAGGCATCCACCTGCACAACAACATTTTGTTGTAATCTGGACTGGCTAAACAGGGGGTTCTCTCAAAGCCCCTTTATGCTTTTGGAATGCCTGCTCACATGCTGGGGTCCACACTATCTTATCTGGCTTGTTTTTACTCCTCAGGTCTGTCAGGGGAGCAGCTATTGCACTATAATTGGGAACAAAATTTCTATAGTACCCCGCTGTCCCCAATAATGCCCTCACCTGCTTTTTGGTAACAGGGGCAGGCCATACCTGAATAGCTTCCACTTTGGCAGGTTTTGGCCTGATCTTACCACTCTTTACTTTATGTCCCAGGTAGGGGACCTCTGCCATACTTACTTGACACTTACTAGGCTTAATGGTCAACCCTGCTGTTTGCAGTTTGCGAGAGACATCCCTGAAATGCTGAAGATGCTCTTGCCAGTAATGTATGTAGATAGCAATACCATCCAGGTAAGCAAGAGCATAATCTTCTGCTGCTGCTAGGATGTGATCTACCAGCCTCTGGAAGGTTGTTGGGACATTTTTCATACCAAAAGGCAGGCATCTTTGGTAACTCATATAGTCCAAAAAGAGTCGCAAAGGCTGATCTCTTTCTAGAGGTGTGAGTCAAGGGCACTTGCCAGTATCCCTTGGTTAGATTAATATTGATTAGAAACTTAACCCCACCCAGCTGCTCTAAGGCTTCATCTGTCCTAGGCATGGGATAAGCATCTGACTCTGTGTGACTATTTAGTTTTCTATAGTGCATATATAACCTTGCGCTGCTATCTTATTTTAGTACCAGCACCACTGGGGAAACCCAGGGACTGATGGATTCCTGTATTACTTCCATTTCCATCATTTCCCATACCTCCTCCCTCAGTGTCTGCCTGACTCACTCAGCCACCCTGTAAGGGGCCTGCTTGACAGGCATCCAGGTTTTCCAGTGAACATGCCCCAAAACCCCTGTAACACTGCTCTGATTTCTCTAATCTGGGTAGGAGATTGCTGCTGGGACATTGCTACCCCTTCCACTGAGATGTCAGTCCAACCCTCACTGAGGAGATCAGTCAGCAGACCCCACCCACATACTCCTCCTGCCATCCACTGCAAATACTGAGCACCAGGGCCTCCCTATCATGGTAAGGCTTCATCATATTTACATTCTATAATTTGTCCCCTTGCCTCCTGCCTAGCAAGTTTTCTATGTAGTTAACATCACTGACATTCCTTACCACTTTGAAGGGTCTTTCTCAACTGCTTGCAGCTTATTGTATCTGACAGAAATGAGAACCATAACCTGCTGTCCCACAGCATGCTGTCAGGCTCAACCATTCCTGTGATACCAAACCTTTTTCTGCTGTTGGACTCCTTACCAGATTCTCCTGGACCAAGTCCATGGGTTTCTTACACCTTGTCCTGAGGTTTAGAACATATGCCTCAGCAGACTCCTAGTGTGATTCACAATCACCCTCCCACTCATCATGAATCAAATATAAAGATACCCTCACCCTATTCCCATACAACAACTAAAAGGGTGAAAAACTTGTGCATTCCTAGGTACCTCTTTGTATGCAACAGCAGATGGGGTAAATAAACTGGTCTGCAAATTCCAGCAGCATAGTCTTTAGTGTTGAGTTTAATCTCTCCACAAGAACATTGGTCTGAGGGTGATAGCGGGTGGTCATTAGGTGCTTCACCACACAACACTCCCAGAGACATGCCAGCAGGTCTAACAGTCAGTATTTCTCTTGGGAAACCAACCCTGCTGAAAATCATAAACAAAGCATTTTTCACCTTCTCTGCCTCAATGGAGGACAGAGCCACTGCCTCAATGCATCTAGTAGCATAATCTACTTTCACCAGGATATACGTCTTCCCTGTGGAACTTAGGGTACTCAGAAGCCCTGCAATATCCCGTGCTATCCTCTGAAATAGCATCTCAGTCACAAGCAAAGACATCAAAGGAGCTTTGACCTTGTCTCTTACGTTGCCTACTTTTTGATAATGCTCACAGGTCCAGAAGTACCCTGTTACATCACTTGCAATCTCAGGCCAGTAAAAATTCTACATAATACATCTCTTGGTATGCTTTATGCCCATGTGACCTCCAATAGGAATGTCATGGGCTATGGCTAGAAGTGCCAGATGGTAGCTCTAGGCACTACCAACTGCTGTATTATCTCACCCTCCTGCCCTCCTTCAGGGGTCCACTCTCTATACAGTAACCCTTTGTTCCAGTATACAGACTCCCCCCTTTTCCTTGAGAATCAGGTGCCTCCCTAGCTACCTCCCTCAAGCCACTTAGTGTAGAGTCTGTGAGCTGAGCCTGTCTCAACTCTACCTTTGTGACCCTTCCCAGCTGCCCTTCCACAGGAAGTCTGGTATCCTCTGACAGTGGTGCCTCACTGTCAGCCCGGATGCTACCACTCACCTCTGCCCATGCAGTCACTCTGTCCAAGGGAACATTAGTACCTACCAACAGTTGTGGTTTACCTTCAGGCTCACTGCTACAGGGTAGCCCCCCCCCAGAAATAGCTACCTCGCCAGCCCTGGGTTCAGGTGTGGGGTCTGTCTGGGTCTCCCCCAGGCTACCAGCCCCACATGCCTGTCCCCAAGCCAGACTGCATGTAACTGCATGCACACAAGGTACTGTATTATCAAAATAATTCTCTATCAGGACATCTACAGGGATATCCTTAAACACACCTACATGCTTGCTTTCTTTTCCACCCTCCCATTCAAGGTGAACCCTGGTCAAAGGCATTTGGAGTGGGGTCCATCCTAAAGATCTGACTGGAGTGGACTGCCCAAGTATGAACTGCTCCTCTTTAACCACTGCAGGCTTCACAGTGGTTATGTCAGAGGCTGTGTCTCTTTTAGCAGTGGTCTGTTTTTCATCCACTAAGTTAAGATATAAACTCTGGTGATAGTCTGGTACACCTGTTGTCCCCAGACATCTTACCACTGGTATACTGTTATTCTCACTTGCTGGCTCCCCCACATTTTCTTCCCTACCTTGCTTCTGTGGACATCTATATGCTACATGGCCCCACTGGTTACATTTATGAACCTGAGCTAGTGGCTTCCCTTGTTACTGATGTGGTGGACTCTGTTGGAGTAGCTTAGGCTGCCCAACATGGGTTCCCTTATATCCATGTACACCATTAAGAATACCCTTCTTGTGCAGTGATGCCCTGCTTACTAATTAGAGATCCCTTTTTCCCTAGCTTAGCTGCAAAATTGCACTCCTAGTCTGCCAACCAGATTCTCATTTCCTCTGGCAAAGTGCTAAAGGCTTGTTTCCTCACCAAAAAGTCTGCCAGCTTTTCAAAAGTGGTGAACTGACACCCACTCATCCACCTATGAAAATAAGTCCTTAATCCAGCAATATAATTGCATACACTTTCATCTGCCTTGCATCTATGATCATGAAACCTTTTTTCTATAAGCTTCAGGTGTTAACTTAAAATATTCCAATAAGCAAGGTTTAATGTTATCATAGTTTAAACAATCAGTATCAGACAATTTAGAAACAGATGGTTGATAAACAACTGGATAGGCCACAGAAATACCTCACAAAGACAATCCATGACCTCCAACACATGTCCAATGTGGACAAGCTCAAATCACTATCACTCTACAGATTGCTCAGAGGTGATCTGTGTCTCACCTAGAAAGCAATCTCAGACCCTGATCTACTAGAGTACTCCATATCCATAAGTCTAACTCCTCATGCATTACCTGCTCAAAAGGCCTGACTCTAATATGCAACATCAACAAAACCTGCTGGAGAGACAGCTTTCTCTCCCAGAGGCTGCCCTGTCACTGGAATAGGCTTCCCATAAACGTCAAACAGAGTACCTCGCTGACCATCTTCAAGCGCAACCTTGATGAGTGGATGGGAAACCACAAATTTGTCGCAGAGGTTCCACCTGTGTCTCTCATTGACAAGGGTGACAGGTGCTGACAGTGGTTTATTTTTGGTGACAAGCTCTTGTCTCAGCTTGTAATGGTCCCAGGCCCATTAGCCTAGTAACCTCCTATGATCCTATGGACAGCAGTTACAGCTTTCCCATGGAGTAAGGGGATCAGGAACCATACACAGAGCCCTTGGTCAACATTATACTGTTTACATAGTCTTTCAAATATATAAATACAACTATAAAAATTATCACCTTCTTTATACTGTGGAAGAAATGTACTGACCTTTATTGCTTCTGGGGCTCAGTTATTCCCTTCCCCATTACCTCCATAACCTCTCATGTTGATGCTGTTTTTCTTTAATCTCCAAACACCACAGTCTCAGTGCTGATTCTAATTCCAAACATTTGACCTCCAGTTCAAGTCTCTTGAACTCCAGATGGAGTTTTAACTCCTCTGAGGAAAAGGTAAGCTGTCCTGTTTCTGAGGGCTGCACATCCCCATCAGCAGACTGGTTGTCTTCCTGATTGCTGGTAAATGCTGCAGATGTGATTAAGGCTGATATAATTTTCTCTTTAGTCAGAATGGCATGCACCAGTCCTTTGTCAGCTTGCCATAATCCTCTGCTGATATTTTTGCCTGCTTTCCCCGACTAAACTAAACTAATGAAAAATAAATAAAACTGTTGTGAAAATGAAACTTTGTATGTTTACCTTGTGGCTGCTGACAGTACATTCACTTTTAGGGATAACTGCTTACAGGCTACAGAAGTTCAATTAATATCCACACTACTTCTCACCAATATGTGACATCCTTCCTCTGGGCCAGTAATCAAGGAGACTCAGTCCTCACCACTAACACCTGTGAGGGCAATGACTTGAAACAAAAATGGATACACACAGTATTTCCAGATGCAGCTATCTGCATTAAGCACAATATCCTTTAAGAGCACACAGGGAGCACACTCCATCCTGGGGCTGGGCTTCCCTCTCCAGGCCCCAAATAAGACTCCTCACTGACAAAGCTATAGATTTAAGTCCTTAGCCAGGTATTCCAAGCCAAATCCTCACTATCCTCTCTGTGAAATCAGTGCTCTCAGTGCCCCTGTTCAAAATAGCTGACACATGCACTCTCTTTGAGATTTGGTTTTCACACACACAAACCTGGGAAAGATTGGCACAGCTATATCAATTTTACCACCTATACCCAGACTAAAAGGTAGATATACTGCCAGCAGAACACCCACAAAGCCAGCTACTGTAAAGTTCTTACCAGTGTGCCTAATTATATTGACTAAAATTAATACTAATACAAATAGTACTGATTGACCAATGCAGCAAGACTTTCATGAGGGACCACAGTGTTACCAAATAACTCTCAAAGGTTAAATATTTCCTACAAAGATGATCTACAATGAAAAATTTAAACATATTTAATATTAAATAATAAAATGACATGATCATAGTAAATATCTATTTACAATAAACACCAGAGCTTCATTCCCAGGGAATATTAAAAATAACACCAATGGAAAGATTCACACGGATACAGAAAAACAATACTTAACTAATATCACTATATTTTCCTGACTGATCTAAAGAATTATTGTTGTCTAATTCACTTACTAGAGCAAGGCAAGATGAAGTAGGTGTCTGGTCTGCCTTGACAGGTTTCACAAACAGACTTCTCTGAGACTTCTGTCTCATCTAGTATTAAAATACCATTTCAGTGTGGATTATAGAATGACATCACATACATCTGGTCACCTGACTTCTGGTTCCCACACTAACCCATTTACTAAAAACTGAACCAGAATCTAGCACATATGTGTCATAATACACACATATAGAGCTTTGCTAAGATGTTTTATAGCATCTGGAAGCCATAAAACCATTTCAAAAACTTACACCTTTCCAGGGTAGCTGTCAAAGGAAAAACAACTTCAAAAAGATCAACACATGGCAGGTTCAGGTTAAGACACTTTAATCTTGCAGCAAGGAGACAAAAATGTGCTAATACAGAGTTTGTCTAACTAGAATCAGGAAGTGAAGCCATTCTTATACATTTCTTACAAGACATTGCCTACTAAGCTGATGTAATAAATCACAAGTTCTTTCAGTATTATTTCATAGCAGCTGTTTGTCCGTGATTTTCTGCTGGCATATCAAGTTTACAAAAAAACTTCCTAAGAAAAACAACGTGGCCTTGATGACCACCGGTCAGATACAACTTCTCACTATGCAATGTTACCATTCAAGGTACTATGGCTAATTCGAGCACAAAGCAAGTACAGATTATAGTTCATTTCTTCAAGCAGTCTTTGTTCAACTGTATCTATCTTTTCTACAGCTGTGCGTGTTCTCATAACAGGAACAGAGCTGATTGTTCAAGTTCAATAACATTATAGAAAACAGTATTGTTCTATTCATTATTTTCCTGACCTAGCAGATAATAATCTGCTTTTCAGTATATTTCCAGAAAGCATAAACATGAATTTTGCTGTGCTAGCAAATACTAGGTCAGAGAGCATCTTGCAGTTTTAGAAAGCATATTGCAGTTTGAAAAGCATCTTACAGTTTCATACAAAACTAAGCTGTACATAAAATAGAATTAAATGTATTAACCCTTTTAGCTTCTAATAAGCACGAAACACATACACTAATACATATTTTTCTGACAGTAGCAATTAGCTCACCCCTAAGCACAATACAGTAAAATTCCTAGTTGTATTTTTCACAGGCATTTTATCTCTGGCTCCAATCAGAACTGTTTGATACAATCTTTATGGCCTAAACCAGGTAATTTAATTTCAGACTATTTTTCAAAATTAGCTGGACTGAGATTAAACTCTTCTCTTTCAGTATCCTCTGTTACAATATATTCATTTCAACAGTTCCAATGCAGTCTGACATACAGGTGCATTTATTTCTGTCCAGCAGGAAGTACATTTTTAACACAAGCAGCTTTACAAATACATTTTCAAAGCAAGCATCTGTACAAATCAGCTTCATAAAATGACATATAATTCTTTACAAAACTCTAGCTAGCTATGCTGCCATATGTTACACATCCACTGCCCTACTTCAATTGACATAGCTGGCACTACCTCACATCATCACACCTTTGAATTAAAATTAAACAACAAATGTTCATTACTATTAACTCAAGGTTTACCCATGTCAGTCTTTGTTTAATTACTCAGGTTTCGCCCTCATGATCATACCACACCAACTGTGGTTAACTCCTAGTTGTGGATTATTACTTAAGTTAACCATATGCATGTTTAGTATTTATTGTGTAATACATTCCCTTTCTACAGAATTTACAGTTTATTTCATAGTTCCATAGCAGTATACATTGCAGTTTTATTTCATTAGCTTTAAACTACTGTTCTACCTGATTTATTTGATATGTAGTAATCATCAGTACTTCTGAATTTAAGTATTGTGTAGAGTAAATACAGAAATATGTTAAAAATGTGTATTTCTAAAAATCACTTATATACTTACATCTCTACATTCACACATTGATAGTCTGAAAAGACACATGACAGATGGAAGATTATCATAAAGAAAGCTTTTTAAATTATTTAACTTGTTTAAGCTTATGTATAGCTTTGAGAGCAGAGAAGGTGGGTTTTGCAAATTGGTTAATGCATTTGGCTCATAAGCACAAGGTACAGAGTTTGATCCAGACTTTATTATCTTAGCTAGGCTTAAAAGAACCCTTCAGGGCAGTTAATCTAGTATTCTCTTATGAACCTATAGTTTTTCATTGATTACAACAAATAAACTGCTTATAAAGTCAACAAACATATATTAGTTATAGTTATATTTCTGTTTTGTTTTTACAGAAATGAAAGTGGAACTATATATGCATATGCTGATGCCATGTTTTATTACCAGAATAAACATTCTGTGATAACCACCCTCAATTCAGACTTACAAAATATTATTAATGGTAGCATTGCGCAAAGTGTAGTAAAAGCAGCTGAAACCAGTGCTATAAGTATTAATGGAGCACCATTGTTTACGGAATTGGTAAAATGTAAGTTCTTATTTTCTTAATCCTTTATTGTTTATTTAATCCTTTATACATTTGTACTATTTGCACGAAGAACAACTGCAACTTAAATATACAGTAATTAAAAAAAATAAAGAAAAGGCAATATTTCAATCACCTGTGTTATTTTCAAGTTACTAGTTATGGTATGTAACCCTAAGTAGTTTAAACTTCTGCAGCTGTTAGCTTTCTTACCAACTATCTAGATTCCATAAAGAAACACACCTATGAAATTCTGCAAAATGAACAAGCAAGTAAACTTACATCAGCTGCCCACTGAAATTTCAGGAGGGACATCATCAGATTGTAGCATGCATATCACAAACACACACACACGCACACACACACACACACACACACACACACACACACACACGCACACACGCACGCACGCACACACACACACACACACGCACGCGCACACACACACACACACGCACACACGCACACACACACACGCACACACGCACGCACGAGCGCACACACACACACACACACACACACACACACACACACACACACACACACACACACACCATTCACTGTACTCTCCAGCTCTAAATTCCTCTTTTTATTTACTTACTAAATAAAAATACAAATTCTAATGCACTTCATTCACAAAACCAATTCACTTAGTTTAGCCTGTGTGCTATTCCACAAGCTACAATTAATGTTCTTAGTCCCTACAAATAATGTAGCCTGTGTGCTCCTCAGAGATGTAAATTAAATTAACCTGCTTAAATCACATTTGCTTTACATCTGCATTTTCCACCTTTGTTGCCTCACAGCAAGAGGTTCTCCTGTTCAATTCTCGGCTTGAGTGCCTTTTGTGTGGAGTCTGCATGTCCTCCCCATGGTCGAGTGGCATTCAAAAGACATACAAGAATGGGAGTACCTTCATTGAAGGCTGGGCATCGGGCTCGCACCTTGGCACCATAAAAATCTACTGCCAGTCATTAGCAGACTGGAGTTCCACTGTAGTGACCCCTAACCAGGAAATGCCGAAAGAAGAAGAAGAAGTTGAAGCACTGAACATTACAGGAAGGAAGACAACATATTTCCTTTTTGTTGCCAACATCACCATATTTGCTATCCTCTTGCAGTGCAGAAACTAAACTGCTTTATTACCTTTACTTAACATGGACAACTCTATATGTGAGTGCTGAAAATATTTATCTAATTTGGAGGCATCCCTCTCACCAACAGCCATGCAGAGTGAGCATCATACACTCACACCCTAATATGACTTCCACTATGTTCTCAAGTAAATCACATTAACATTTCATATTCTGAAGCTATTGAAAAATCTCTAAAAAGCCATCTAGAATTAGTAAGAAAATGTCTCAGCATAAATTTTCCAACTCATCTCTTCCATGTCCACTTGCAGTACTAAGTTAACAAGAGTCAGTTTCACCCTATTCTTGCATTGTTAATAACTCTACACATTCAGAGTTTGAACTTTTTTCTGGTTGTCATAATGACACATTTTCCACACCCAAGGCTAATGAAGGGTAGAGTTACAGTTACTCAGCCTTTGAGTGTCATGATTTCTGAAGTTACAAGGGACACACCTTCCCAGGGCACATGTGCTTGTGACATGTTGATGGCATATGGAGGAATGAAAAACCTCGAATGCAAGATGCTGAGGTGCATGCAGAGATACATGTTTCATCTTTCCTTGCATGTAAAAAATTCAGGTAAGTCTCTCTCAGTGGAATCCTCCCTTTGCCAAAAAGTATGTTTAGGTATAAAGAAACAATATTTGTCTACACCAACTGGAAGAATTGTTAGTGTCTTTCTTGGGGCATCTAGTATGAGTTAGCATATAATGAGGTAATTAATACTTCAACTTACTTCACAACGGATAGCCTATACCTCTTGATCAAAGGCTTATGCATACTGGCTAAAGCTTTTCCTGCCTCCAGACTGTCTTTTTAAAGCAGCATCCAGTTAATGGACAGTGTAAACAGCAAATTCATCAAACCCCTATATGGACCACATTGAGGTGGCTCTTCCATATGGCAGAAGTTTTATGAGCAAACTACCACATCTTGATGATCTGATGCATTCAAAACATATTCATCTTTGTGCATTTACTGAGACTTGTTTAAAACATAGAAAAAGCAAATCATTCCTGGGGTATGCATCTATCATGCCTTCAGGCCTCATGGCAACTGTAGCAATGTCTCCACATTTGATAAGGATCATATCTCCTCCAAACAGATTCCCAAAGGCCCACAAACAGAAATCATAGAACTCCAGATCACAACAGATCACATAAGCTATCAGCTTATAGCCTGCTACAGGGCATGACAATGTCTCCAAACAATCATGGTAGATTCCTGAAAATATTTGAAGAACTCCATTTTAAGAAGAATTCCACAATTTTGGAAGACTTTCCCCGGGATTCATGAAGCTCGGCGCAAGGCCGGCGTAAGGCTTGCGCCGGCGGTGCATTGCATAGCCGGCGCAGTAGCGCCATATGCATATTAATGAGAGTGCACCGTAACCACAGGCATGTGCGTAGTGTACGTGAGCGAGCCCAAGTAGGATGCGTCAGTAGGCGTGTTTAAGCAGGCAGGCGAAGAGCAACCTAACGTGCTGTCTGCCATAGTCCGCCCAGAATAGAAATGGCTGCAGCCATGGCCCGTGCAGAATGAAATGTCCGCAGAGTATGCAACAAAGTACCCGTCCCAACTAAACAAGAGAAGCAAATAAAACCCACGCAGCCCGAAATGTACCTGTCCAAGGAACAAAGGATACGCGTAATACCGTGTCCGTACAGCAATGTACTGTGAGTGTGCATAGTCAGAGAATGTGTACAGCAGCATGTCAGCACGCCGCACCGACATAGGAGTAGCGACTAAGGTCACCAACCGTCCCACTTTGCGAGGGGCAGTCCCTGTATTGGCATACGTGTTCCGAAATAAAGCATTAAAAACGGGAAGTGTGCGAAGAGTGTAGGTCATAATGATTTCCCGTATTTAATGTAATTGTAGCCTGAATCGGTTATTTCCGTAACTGAAATACCTAAATGTCCCAAGAAACAGAATAAGCTACCAAACTGCCACAACAATAAGCTCATACTTAGGCAAATAAGTGAAGTTCTATGCTATATAGTGACCGTGTGTACGTGTCGGGCTGTGAAGTCAGATGTGACTCCCTGCACATACAGGTGGTCAATGTAGAAGTCCCACAGAACCACGATAGCAATGTGTG